>NC_064644.1:314352740-314655770 GCF_023864345.2 Schistocerca serialis cubense | reverse complement strand
AGTGAAGGAATGCTCACCAGAGACTCCCGTTCTCGCCATGTTCTACAGTTTTTGTTGTTTTCAGACACTTCGTCATGTTTTGCGCTGCATTTGTAAACATTTCGCTGTCTACACGTTTAAGTGCTTTGTAATATATTACAGCTGCTTCAAATATATTCTTAATTATTCAGGTGAGTTTATGGTGAGTAAAATGCAAAATATTTTAGCACTATTTATACAGCATGTGGACAGTTAAGCCATACTTCGTCGATATTGCACCACCTTGTACCCCGAAACAGAAAAAGGTCTTTTACCACTGAACATGTGGTACTTGCAAATAAACAGTTTTTTTTTGATGTCTTAAAAATTTTCTTGTGTTGGAAATGGAATTTATATTAGTTTTCAGTAGTCTACCTGTCAAAATGTAGTTAACTTGTAATTAGTTTTTGATACACTTCTGATTAATCTGATTTTACTTACTGATTATTGGTTTGTTCCAGAATAATAGTGTAACAGATATATTATAAAATATAGTAAGGATAAGAGCTTCTCGACTGCAAAACTTTTAAATTTTCACAGAATATTTGTTCCGAGGTACCTTGTACCTTGTAACATGTTTTCACATTCCGAAAAACCCTTATTCTTCTTCATCATCTCTAAAGATAGTATTAGGCTTTATGACTGTCTCGGCCTTCCCAAAATCCTTCTTCCAAAAGAACAGTATTCCACTGCCTGTCTAGCGATACTCTGAGGTAACATACGCCATAAATGCTCTTTACAATCCTGGTTTAGTTGGATTACTGTTTGAGATAATCGGTATACCCCCAATTCTTTCCTTATTTCTTCATTTCTTATTTTGTTTTCTTTTTTTGCAGCCTTTCACTGATCTAAGGAACTTAATTTATGATGTTCCTTGTTGCATCAGGTCTTTTTTAGTGTCCAACTTTATGCTCGACATAGTATCGTGGGTGGTGACATGACGTATACGCTGTGCAGTTACATTAATGTGAACAGGTGTGAAAAGTGTGCATAACCATATTTTGGAGCACGGACCGCTCCGAGACGTGAAGTAACAGAGTCACTGAGGTTGTATAAGGTACTGACATGGATGTGGAGCCATGTTGACTCCGATGCTGTACCACCTGCACTAGATTTCTCGGTTGCGGATACGTGGCGCGAACAGTCCAGTCGGAGTGGTTCCACAGATTTTATATTTGGTATAAATCCAGGAAGTCCGGTGGCGAGAGGAGTGCGGTAAATTCATCCTGGCGCTCTTCGAGCCACACACGTACACTGTAGGCTGTGGGATACGTTGCATTGTCTTGCTGGTAGATGCCATTGTACAGAGGAAAAACAAACTGCATATTGGGGTGGACATGGTTCTCAAGTACAGACGCATACTTTTGGTGCTCAGTGTGCCTTCCGCAATGATGATATCATCCAGAGAATGCCACAATAACATTCCCCAGACCGTAGTGCTCCGACGATCATTGCAAGGTTTTTGCTTTGACGTTGCACGCCGCACACGCCAACAGCTGTCTGTACAACGGAGCATAAAATGCGATTCATCTGAAAATGCTACCTGTCGGCACTCAATGGACGTCCGGTTACGGCATTAGCTTGCAAATTCCAAGCTCCGTCGCAGATGAACAGCAGTCAGAATGGGTGTCGAACCAGGCGCTGGTGTGCAGGCGACGTTCGTTGAACGGTCGTTGAGAAGACACTGTTAGTAGCCCCTTCGTTCATCTTGGCGGTCAGCTGTTCAACCGTTGCACGGCTGTTCGCCGCACGCATCTCCGCGGCGGTCTTTCACTCCAGTCATATATGGCCCTTGATGCAACACAGCTGTCTCGTGTACAGCATAGGCGCTGGTGACATTAATTTGACTGCACCGTCTAAAATTTAATTCGCTTTTCCCTTCTTATCGTACCACATGCAAACTGATAATGTTAGTTTTCTTATTTATGTTTTCTCTTCTTCAATGTTATGCCACATTCTAGATGCTACAAATGGGATACATCTAATATTGTGGTGTTGATGATGAGCTTAGTCCTCATTGAGTGTTTTCCCAAAATTTCCATTTTTTTTTTATATGCTCAGATTATGATTTAGGCTTTCATTGTCTAATCTACGTAGCGCTGCTTGTAATTTGTCTTCAATGTCCTGTACCATTACCTGCTCGTTGGCCAGAAGCATCGTATTTTGAAAGTCGCTAGCCGCAATTCTTAGACCTTGAGTATTCCGTCCTTCATCCATTCCAAAACCGATTCAACGATCTATATATTGAACAGCCCCAATGAGGTACAACCTTACCTCATTTCCTGCTTTATCTCTATTTCTGAAGTCAGCTCTCTGCCGGAAGCCATTCTTATTTTGGTTTTTTTATATAAACCTTGGCATTCTTTTATCAGCATCTGACCGCATCTACAGAAAAAAATTTCTCATAGAATAGAGAAAATATGTTTCAACTGGCGCTTGATAACACTTAATTTTTCCCATCAAATTATGCAGTACCAGAAAAAGACTGCACCACATAAATAGTGAATTTCATCTTTTAAAAGTGGAATAAGAAAATACATTAAACTTCTATTACCCGGGTACAGTACTGTTCCCTACTAGTTAAATTATGAAAGTAGGTCTTGACTTCTAATAATTTGGGCACGTTTGTAAATGAAACGAAAACTATTATCCGGTTTAGAGATCATTTGTCATCTGGTAGCGTGAATTTACTTGTAACTCCAGTCTGATTTTAGTCCATCCCACGAGGCACTTAAGCACTATGTTTGACAACACTCGCGTCTGACAAGCAGAAGATGAGAGGAAGCATCTTTCTCGCTCAAGAATGACAAAGATGGGCCCTCTAGCACGCCGAATTTTATGTTAGCCTTCCATTAACCCTTTTCCGGCTGAGAGTCTGAGAGAAGCTGTAAAACTAAACGCATCTCCCGGAACATTTTGATGTAGCGCTCCCGGGCTAACCGTTCGGAAGACGTCGTCGTGTCTGAGACACCCGGTATGCACAAGAAGCTGAGCTGCCTCTTATCTTAATTGCAGTGGAATGGCTTTCTGAGAGAGAGAGAGAGAGAGAGAGAGAGAGAGAGAGAGAGAGCTCCTCCTAGATGTAAGCCGCGCAGAGCTCAGCGGACTCTACCCCGGGTGTTGCGATAGAAATGTCGGCCCGGAGGTGGCCATTTATTCCGTATAATTGGGGTGAATTGGCAATAACGGGAACCGTCTAAGGCTCGCCACAGTATAAATCACCGAGCCAAGTCCGAGGATCTCAGAGAAACGTTTAGTTGCAATCTCTCTGCCAACGAAAATCATCTGGCAAACAGCCACGCAGGGCGCAGAAAAGACCAGCGTGAAAAGCTGTGGTGTGGTCGACTCATTTCTGAAATCTAGTCTAGAGATTTCGACCCACTTTTGACGAGTAGACCTCCAAGTTTGTGGAATATTACGAGGTTTCTTAATGTGATGTCTGTGAGGGTAAATAAAAAAATCGGTCACGTGCGAGTAGGAGATGCATTCTGAGGGTTCCACACAAATTTAATTGTGTATACAGACAGATCTTCCATCCCTGGAATCTAGATCTTTGACTATTTTTTAATGTTTTCGACATTGATACTGGAAAGACATCGGTCCCGGGAACTCTAAGACTTTCGAGAATGTTTTAATAGCAATTTTGAAGTCGGATAACAAGCTTGCTGCTTGCTAAATTTCTTGATTCTAGGTCAACGAGAAATATCCTGTAGTTTTTGATGAGTGAGTTTCCGAATATCAAAATATGTGGCATAAATAGCCGAATCTTTTGATTGCATTGGTGTAGAAGATTCAATTTTTTACACCACAAGGACACAGAAGGCCTAAGTACGCGACATAAATTTGAAGTTGATACGTCTATCCGTTCCTGAGGAAAAGTGGTCGCAACAGACAACAGACGGACAGTCAGACAACAAATTACCACAAAAGTTTTTTTCGTGTGATATAATAAATTAACAATTTTAGAATATTTTTCTTTACTTTTACTGTGAAAGCTTGCTGCTTGCCACATTTCATGGTTTTAGGTCATCGGGGAGTACTGTACAGTTTTTGATGAGTAAGTTTGCGAGTACCAGAATAAGTAATATAGATAGCGGAATGTTTTAACTGTGTTGACTTAGAAGCTTACGTTTACTACAACGACAGGGAACTATGGACATTAGCATGTGACATAAATTTCAATTTGAAGAGGTTGAAAAAATACGCCAACCAGTTGCACACCATAGGTTTATTTAGCCCTTGACCTAGGTTACGATATTTATAAAAATATTTTCTTCTTCAGGAGTGGGCCATAAAAATGTATATAAACGGTTACAAACTATTTTTGCTTACATAGCTAAAATATTAAAAATAGAAAAATATTTGTGACATGTGTGTATTCACTTGTTACATCACATATTGGTAAATTACATTAGCTGAAGCCGAGCGGCTATACTCATACACAAAACTGATATAAAAACCAGTAACAACACATGCCATGGCTCAGACAATCTGAGCAGACGTCTACGGTTGTTTGCAGATGACGCTGTCGTTTATAGACAAATAAAGTCATCAGAAGATCAAAACAAATTGCAAAACTATTTAGAAAACATATCTTAATGGTGCGAAAAGAGACAGTTGACCCTAAATAACGAAAAGTGTGAGGTCATCCACATGAGTACTAAAAGGAACTCGTTAAACCTCGGTTACACGATAAATCAGTCTAATCTAAAGGCCGTAAATTCAGCTAAATACCTAGGTATTACAATAACGAACAACTTAAATTCGAAGGAACGCATAGAAAATTCTGTGGGGGAAGGCTAACCAAAGACTGCGTTTTATTGGTAGGACACTTAGAAAATGTAACAGACCTACTAAGAAGACTGCCTACACTACGCTTGTCCGTCCTCTTTTAGACTACTGCTGCGCGGTGTGGTATCCTAACCAGATAGGACTGACGGAGTACATCGAAAAAGTTCAAAGTAAGGCAGCACGTTTTGTATAATCGCAAAATATGGGAGAGAGTGTCATAGAGATGATACAGGATTTTGGGCTGGAAATCATTAAAAAGAAAGGCGTTTTTCGTTGCGCCGGAGTCTTCTCACGAAATTCCAATCACCAACTTTCTCCTCGGAATGCGAAAATATTTTGTTGACACCGACCTACAAAGGGAGGAACGATCAACACGATAAAACAAGGGAAATCAGAGCTCGTACGGAAATATATAGGTGTTCATTCTTTCCGCGCGATATACGAGATTGGAATAATAGAGAATTGTGAAGGTGGTTCGATGAACCGTCTGCCAGGCACTTAAATGTGATTTGCAGAGTATCCATGTAGATGTAGATGTTAAGAAGACAGCAGCCAGATTACACTCCGCGTATGTCAAAATAAAACGCACAAATGTACTCGTCCACTAGTAAAGGCTCTTGTCAACATAAAATTATAACAAGAGTCTAAAGAATACAATATCTGAGTAACGTAAGTATTCACTATGCAAAAGACAAAGGGCAGCTGTTCAAAGATGCAGGTACAAGCGATAAGAATAAATTGGGATTCAGAGGGCACTAAGTACGTGTGCGTAAGAGCTACGCCTTGCTTATGGTAAGCTTAAGCGGTAAGAAAAAATTGAAATTCAATGGTTAAGGAGAAGGCTGGGATGTAACTTTATCAATTTTACTCTTTAACCCACCTTTTTGTAACAGAAGTCATTTTTGTAATAGAACTGTTATCTTCTGCAAGCTAGATTTTCGTGCCGTATCACTCTGCTACATAAATGTTTTACAGGTAATTTTAAATTTCATATTTAATGTATACCTCTAAAATTATTGCATTCATTACTGACCTTCTATAAAAGATTGTCATTTTGCTTTAATGCTAAATTGCATTACTTAATACCGGCAAGACGTACTGCTTACGCGCATGTATATAGCGCTCACTGCATTCTAATTTTTCCTTATCACTTAAGCTTCCGTTATGTTAAGCGAAAGTTCCTCTTTATAGTGACGTTGTTTTAGCTCATATTCGCTCTTCTTTCCCCATATATTTGTAACAGTGGTCCTTTGTAAATAGAACGCTAGCTTCTGCAAGCTGTATACACGTAGATTAGCCTATTACGCTGTCAGCAAATGTATTAGTGATTTTATACGTAATGTATACCTGTAAATTTATTGCATTATTATTAGTCTCGTAGCAGAAAGTTTCACTTTTAAATGTTAAACGCTGTTTCTTAACACAAGTGTAGTTCTTACGCGTACGTATTTAGCGCCCTCTGCATGCAGATTGCCCTTTGTCTTTAGCATAGTCGATACTTATGTTATGCAAATATTTTATTCTCTTGTTATAATTTTACGTAGACGAGATCCATTACCAGCATACGAATACATTTGTGCATTTATTCTGACATACGTCGAGTGTAATCTGACTGCTGTCTTAAGCCATGGGATGTGATGTTTCTGGTTTTTATATCAATTTCATATATCAAAAGAACCGCTCAACTTCAGCTAACCTAATTTACCACTACGTGACGTAACAAGTGAATTTTCCTGTTATCAATATTTTTTTAAGTAATTAAAATAATTGGCAACCGTTTATATACATTTTTAGGGCCCACTCCTTCTGAAGAAGACATTTTTTAAATATCGAAACCTAGGTCAAAGGCTGTACAAATCTTTAGTTTTCAACTGTTTGGCTGATTTTTTGAACGTCTTTAAATTTATACAGTTGCCGAATCGCACCCATGTTCAAGATTTTGAAATATCACCTTGATACCTCTAAACGTTCCAGATAAAAAGCCCTTTTAAGAGGTGGATGGACATATAGACAGTCAGGTTTCAAATTTTTAAAAAAACGTGTGAAGTACTTGCAGATTAACAGTTCTCGGATTATTTGATTTACTTTGAAATCTTGCTTCTTACTAAATTTCATTATTCTAGGCCAAAGGGAGCGACCCCATAGGTTCTGATGAGTGAATTTGCGAGTATCAAAATATGTGACATAAATAGCCGTATCTTTTGATTTCGTTGACTTTGTACCTTAGTATTTGACATACATTTCAACTTGAAACGTTTACCCTTTCCTGAGAAAAAGAGAATACAAGTATGGACAAACAGACATTTGGATAACAAATCAAAACGAAAAAAACTCATTAGTCATAATTATAAATTGAGCACCAAATGACAAAACCCCATAGTTTTGGTGTAAGATGATAGCAGATTAACAGTTTTCTGATTTTTTCTTTAGTTATACTGTGAAATCTTGGTTGTCGAAAAATTGCATGATTCTAGGTCAACGGAAAGTACCCTCTCGGTTTTGATGAGTGAGTTTTCGAGTGTGAAAATATATGCTATAAACGACCATCTGTTGGTTGAATTGACTTAGAAGTTTCATTTCTTACACCACGATGGGATCGTAGACCTTAGTAAGTGGCATAAATTTCAACTTGATCCGTCTGCCCATTCCTGAGAGAAAGGGTTTTGAACCGTCGGACAGAAAGACCGACAGAAGGACCGACAACAAGGTGATCTTATAAGCGTCATGCTTTTACTGACAGGTAACCTTAAAAGTGTGTGCGCGACCTTTTTTCTAATCTGTTATAACAACAAAAAATTTAGAACTATTTCGTATTTTAACATAGTTTTGGTTGAGCATCAAGCCATGCACACATTACTTCGTTCGTCCTCTTCATCGGAGTTGAATTGGAAATGTCTTAAACCTTCTCTTAGTGGATCAAATGTAAATCAGTCCGAGGGACAACAGGCCTGTATGCAGAACATTCCAACACCTAGAAATGCATATTCTACATCGGAGGAACAGTGTGGAGGCGATATTTGGACACGTGTTTTCGAGTAAAGACAAAGAACGCCCTTTGACAATAGACGTTGGTGTTTGTTTCGAATTACTGGCTTCAGATCCTTGCAAAACATATCAGTATAGCGTTGACTGTTCATTGTTGACCACTTTTTCAGATAATGTTGCAGAATATGCGCTTCTGCGTTCTTCATAAATACAGTGAGCATTACTTTTCTTGCAGAGCGTTTATTCCTGAATTTCTTTTTGATTGAAGATCAAGGGTGTTACCATTCTACCGTTTGGTGTCTGACTCAAAGAGATGACGCCATGTATCATCTCTAATGATGGGCCATTTGAAAAACACTCTTCCTTCATTAACATTTCAGTCCACTGACTGTTGACAGATTCTCTTGTAATTTCGCTCTTGCTGTTCTTGTTTTCGGACCCATTTTGTACAGACTAAAAGAGTTGAATCAGTTATGAATGATGTCGGTTGCAGACCAATGACTAAAATGTGCACTAGGTTTGGCGTTTAATCAACAATGACTGGTCGAATACTCAAAAATTAGGTCAAGGATTTGCTCAATGCAGCCCCCTGCCCCCTCTCTTTCTCTCGCCCTCTCTCTCTCATATATATATATACACTCCTGGAAATGGAAAAAAGAACACATTGACACCGGTGTGTCAGACCCACCATACTTGCTCCGGACACTGCGAGAGGGCTGTACAAGCAATGATCACACGCACGGCACAGCGGACACACCAGGAACCGCGGTGTTGGCCGTCGAATGGCGCTAGCTGCGCAGCATTTGTGCACCGCCGCCGTCAGTGTCAGCCAGTTTGCCGTGGCATACGGAGCTCCATCGCAGTCTTCAACACTGGTAGCATGCCGCGACAGCGTGAACGTGAACCGTATGTGCAGTTGACGGACTTTGAGCGAGGGCGTATAGTGGGCATGCGGGAGGCCGGGTGGACGTACCGCCGAATTGCTCAACACTTGGGGCGTGAGGTCTCCACAGTACATCGACGTTGTCGCCAGTGGTCGGCGGAAGGTGCACGTGCCAGTCGACCTGGGACCGGACCGCACCGACGCACGGATGCACGCCAAGACCGTAGGATCCTACGCAGTGCCGTAGGGGACCGCACCGCCACTTCCCAGCAAATTAGGGACACTGTTGCTCCTGGGGTATCGGCGAGGACCATTCGCAACCGTCTCCATGAAGCTGGGCTACGGTCCCGCACACCGTTAGGCCGTCTTCCGCTCACGCCCCAACATCGTGCAGCCCGCCTCCAGTGGTGTCGCGACAGGCGTGAATGGAGGGACGAATGGAGACGTGTCGTCTTCAGCGATGAGAGTCGCTTCTGCCTTGGTGCCAATGATGGTCGTATGCGTGTTTGGCGCCGTGCAGGTGAGCGCCACAATCAGGACTGCATACGACCGAGGCATCATGGTGTGGGGAGCGATCTCCTACACTGGCCGTACACCACTGGTGATCGTCGAGGGGACACTGAATAGTGCACGGTACATCCAAACCGTCATCGAACCCATCGTTCTACCATTCCTAGACCGGCAAGGGAACTTGCTGTTCCAACAGGACAATGCACGTCCGCATGTATCCCGTGCCACCCAACGTACTCTAGAAGGTGTAAGTCAACTACCCTGGCCAGCAAGATCTCCGGATCTGTCCCCCATTGAGCATGTTTGGGACTGGATGAAGCGTCGTCTCACGCGGTCTGCACGTCCAGCACGAACGCTGGTCCAACTGAGGCGCCAGGTGGAAATGGCATGGCAAGCCGTTCCACAGGACTACATCCAGCATCTCTACGATCGTCTCCATGGGAGAATAGCAGCCTGCATTGCTGCGAAAGGTGGATATACACTGTACTAGTGCCGACATTGTGCATGCTCTGTTGCCTGTGTCTATGTGCCTGTGGTTCTGTCAGTGTGATCATGTGATGTATCTGACCCCAGGAATTTGTCAATAAAGTTTCCCCTTCCTGGGACAATGAATTCACGGTGTTCTTATTTCAATTTCCAGGAGTGATATATATATATATATATATATATATATATATATATATATATATATATATATATATATATATATATATATATTTCTACACCTAGAATCGCCCCTTTAATGTCTTCCTGCATTTAGCTACAGTTTTTACTACTGTAACTTCACTGTTCATATCAGCACCACTCGCGAAAAGCCTCATGGAACCGAGTGGTGCTGATATGAACAGTGAAGTTACAGTAGTAAAAACTGTAGCTAAATGCAGGAAGACATTAAATGGGCGATTCTTGGTGTAGAAATCTGCAGTTTACTCTCAACATAAAGAAATGTAGTATATTGTGCATAATTATGCAGAAAAATCTACGATTAAATAATTTTTACGATTGAAGAACAGTCACAGGAAGCAGTCACATCCATAAAATATCCAGTGGTACGAATATGGACTGATTAGAAGTGGAACCACCACATAAAATAAATAGCGCGTAAAGGAAATGCCAGACTGAGATTCAGTGGAACAATCCTCACGAAACGTAATCTATCAACGAGGGTTGTAGCTTGAAAAACACTCATTCGACCTATATATGAATATTGCATGTCAGTCTGGAATCCGTAGCAGATAGAAATAGCAGAGTAAATAGAGAAGATCCAAAGAAGAGCAACACGTTTCGTTAAGGTTTCACTTAGCAAGCGCAAAACCGTCGCCGTGATGCTCAGGTAACTCCGTGGCAGACGCTGCAAGAGAGCCATTCCGCGTCACGATGTGGTTTACTATTAAAGTTCTGAGAGTGTACCTTCGTGATACAATGCACTAATATGTTGCTTCCTGCTACATTTATCTCGCGAAAAGATGAAGACAAAATCAGAGAGATTCGGGCCCACACGAAAGCCTACTAGCACTCGACCTTTTCTTTGCTTTATTTTCTTTATTTTTTAACAGCTTTCGGAACGTGCTCTTCCAGCCATCTCATCAGCGTGTTGTCACCCCAGGCCAACACAGCAGCCAGTCCCTGAGCGCACAAAATCTCCGACAGAGCCGGGGACCGAAACCGTGCCCCCGCGCTTGGCAATCCGCCACAATCGTATTTCCCGCAAACAATTCGAGGCTGCAACAGGAAGGAAGGGGAAAGTGGTACTGGTACACAAGATACCCTCCAGCGCACTCCGTGAGGTGACTTACGGAGTATAATTGTAGACGTAGATGTAGCTTCGAACAGCAAAGCAGTGTCTCAGTTAAATTTACTTGTAGTTACCTCCATCAGTCTGAAGTTGACAATACTTTCCCCGTGACTGCATTTAAAGGGACAGTTCACCTTAGATGGCTCCTAACAGATACTTCTCGATACTAGACAGTGTGGCAATATGGCTGCAGTTTAATAGTGAAGAGACTTAGGTACAGACGGATGTACACTACTGGCCATTAAAATTGCTACACCGAGAAGAAATGCAGATGATAAACGGGTATTCATTGGACAAATATATTATACTGGAACTGACATGTGATTACATTTTCACGCAATTTGGGTGCATAGATCCTGAGAATTGAGAACCCAGAACAATCACCTGTGGCCGTAATAACAGCGTTGATACCCCTGTAAATAAGATGGCGTGTACAGGTACAGCTGCCCATGCAGCTTCAACACGATACCACAGTTTCAAGAGTTATGACTGGCGTATTGTGACGAGCCAGCTGCTCGGCCACCATTGACCAGACGTTTTCAATTGGTGTGAGATCTGGAGAATGTGCTTGCCAGGGCAGCAGTCGAACATTTTCTGTATCCAGAAAGGCCCGCACAGGACCTGCAACATGCGGTCATGCATTATCCTGCTGAAATGTAGGGTTTCGCAGGGATCGAATGAAGGGTAGGGCCACGGGTCGTAACACATCTGAAATGTAACGTCCACTGTTCAAAGTGCCGTCAATGCGAACAAGAGGTGACCGAGGCGTGTAACCAACGGTATCTCATATTATCGCGCCGGGTGATACGCCAGTATGGCGATGACGAATACACGCTTCCAATATGCGTTCAGCGCGATGTCGCCAAACACGGATGCGGCCATCATGATGCTGTGAACAGAACCTGGATTCATCCGAAAAAATGACGTTTTGCCATTCGTGCAACCAGGTTCGTCGTTGAGTACACCATCGCAGGCGCTCCTGTCTGTGATGCAGCGTCAAGGGTAACCGCAGCCATGGTCTCCTAGCTGATAGTCCATGCTGCTGTAAACGCGTCGAACTGTTCGTGCAGATCGTTGTTGTCTTGCAAACGTCCCCATCTGTAGACTCGGGGATCGAGACGTGGCTGCACGATCCGTTACAGCCATGCGGATAAGATGACTGTCATCTCGACTGCTAGTGATACGAGGCCGTTAGGATCCAGAACGGCGTTCCATAGTACCCTCCTGAACCCACCGATTACATATTCTGCTAACAGTCATTGGATCTCTACCAACGCGAGCAGCAATGTCGCGATACGATAAACTGCAATCGCGAAAGGCTACAATCCGACCATTCTAAAAGTCGGAAACGTGATGGTACGCATTTCTCCTCCTTACACGAGGCATCACAACAACGTTTCAACAGGCAACGTCGGTCAACTGCTGTTTGTGTATGAGAAATAGGTAGGAAACTTTCCTCATGTCAGCACGTTGTAGGTGTCGCTACCGGCGCTAATCTTGTGTGAATGCTCTACAAAGCTAATTGTTTGGAGATCACAGCATCTTCTTCCTGTCGGCTAAATTTCGCGACTGTAGCACGTCATCTTAGTGGTGTAGCAATTTTAATGGCCAGTAGTGTATAACATTGCCCACGAAAGGGAAGGGTGCAGTTTGGAATCACGACCAGCACACAAATCTCAATTCCCATTAAGTTTCAAAATAATGCACGCTCAGCTTCGGAGTGAAATATTTATTCTGTAAATTCAGTAACATATTAAACAACGTAACTGAAAATGTAAAATGATATAGTAGTTCCAACCTTTTTGTCCATTATGCCATCTGATTAGCTTTTAGAGATGCACATTGTAGCATAATTGTGGAAATTAACATGAGCATCTTTTTGAAAGAGCCGTCTAGGCTTTCATCTATTTAATTCATAGAAAGCGGAGAATTGTCCAAACATATTTGAAATCTCAAAAACAAAAAAAACAAAAAAAAACAAAAAAAACAAGTGTTAATAAAAGTGCCATCTCACTCTGGGATGTTACATGGAACACTTATTGTAATTAAACAACAGCGAGCCCTTACGCTACTTTACATAACTGAAAGACAGCAGGTGAGAAACAGAGCCGTCACAGGAAACTGTGGCCTCATTCCCGGACACTCCACCGTCGACTGATGTTGGGCCACAGCGGGCGCTGTTCCCTCACGAAGTCAGAGTGCGGCGTGTGTGGTGCGCTGCAAATGCAGAACAATAACACCGGCGAGAGGAGCACTCCGGCGTGCGCTTTTATGCGTCGCCAGAGAGGCCTGCAAGCGCGGGCTATTGGATTCGGAGCAGCGCGGGCACGCCAATGACTGGGCGACGGAACGAAATGCCGAAGCGTTCCGCGTCGGAGGGGCCGACCCCGGCCGTCCATTACGCAGCGCCTGCTCCGGTGCTTCTTATGCAAATTGCTGCCAGCCCAGGTCGGAGTAATTTAGCGTCATTTCCTGCCATTATACACGTTGCTTCCACGGCTGCCTCTTCGACTCGACCCTCTTCGCTCGCGGACCCACGTCAGCAGAACAATAGCTGGCGCTTCGAAGGGGCACCTCGCTTTGACGTTATCGTCCGGAGCAGGTTTCAGGTATCTGGCTGTAGGCTGGATACCAAGTCGCCATCTCGACGAAAACATCACTCTGGTGACTTTGCCTAGAGCTTTTCATAAAAAGCATACAGACTATTTTCTTAATCAGGGTAGAAACTTTAGAGGATGATGCAGAAGAGGAAGTGCAATAGGAGACACAGGATCCTAGCCGAAAAAGACTTAGTCGAAAGTGAGAATACTTCAACTTCATCCTTGATATTAGAAAGATGGCAGAAAACCCAAAGAGATTCTGGCCATACATAAAGCACATCAGTGGCAAGACTCAATCAATGCTTTCACTGAGCGATAAGAACGAGGAAGTCACTGATGACAGTGCCACTAAAGCAGAGTTATTAAGCACGGTTTTCCGAAACTCCTTCACCAAAGAAGACGAAGTAAATATTCCTGAATTCCAATCAAGAAAAACTTCCAAGATGAGAAACATAGAAGTGGATATCCTAGGTGTAGCAAAGCAGCTTAAATCACTTAATAAAACCAAAGCCTGCGGTCCAAATTGTATACCAGTCAGGTCCATCTCAAAGTATTCTGATACAATAGCTCCATATTTAGCAATTATACACAACCGCTCCCTCACTGAAAGATACAGGGTGTTTCAAAAATGACCGGTATATTTGAAACGGCAATAAAAACTAAACGAGCATCGATAGAAATACACCGTTTGTTGCAATATGCTTGGGACAACAGTACATTTTCGGGCAGACAAACTTTCGAAATTACAGTAGTTACAATTTTCAACAACAGATGGCGCTGCGGTCTGGGAAACTCTATAGTACGATATTTTCCACATATCCACCATGCGTAGCAATAATATGGCGTAGTCTCTGAATGAAATTACCCAAAACTTTTGACAACGTGTCTGGCGGAATGGCTTCACATGCAGATGAGATGTACTGCTTCAGCTGTTCAATTGTTTCTGGATTCTGGCTGTACACCTGGTCTTTCAAGTGTCCCCACAGAAAGAAGTCACAGGGGTTCATGTCTGGCGAATAGGGAGGCCAATCCACGCCGCCTCCTGTATGTTTCGGATAGCCCAAAGCAATCACACGATCATCGAAATATTCATTCAGGAAATTAAAGACGTCGGCCGTGCGATGTGGCCGGGCACCATCTTGCATAAACCACGAGGTGTTCGCAGTGTCGTCTAAGGCAGTTTGTACCGCCACAAATTCACGAAGAATGTCCAGATAGCGTGATGCAGTAATCGTTTCGGATCTGAAAAACGGGCCAATGATTCCTCTGGAAGAAATGGCGGCTCAGACCAGTGCTTTTTGAGGATGCAGGGACGATGGGACTGCAACATGGGGCTTTTCGGTTCCCTATATGCGCCAGTTCTGTTTATTGACGAAGCCGTCCAGGTAAAAATAAGCCTCGTCAGTAAACCAAATGCTGCCCACATGCATATCGCCGTCATCAATCCTGTGCACTATATCGTTAGCGAATGTCTCTCGTGCAGCAATGGTAGCGGCGCTGAGGGGTTGCCGCGTTTGAATTTTGTATGGATAGAGGTGTAAACTCTGGCGCATGAGACGATACGTGGACGTTGGCGTCATTTGGACCGCAGCTGCAACACGGCGAACGGAAACCCGAGGCCGCTGTTGGATCACCTGCTGCACTAGCTGCGCGTTGCCCTCTGTGGTTGCCGTACGCGGTCGCCCTACCTTTCCAGCACGTTCATCCATCACGTTCCCAGTCCGTTGAAATTTTTCAAACAGATCCTTTATTGTATCGCTTTTCGGTCCTTTGGTTACATTAAACCTCCGTTGAAAACTTCGTCTTGTTGCAACAACACTGTGTTCTAGGCGGTGGAATTCCAACACCAGAAAAATCCTCTGTTCTAAGGAATAAACCATGTTGTCTACAGCACACTTGCACGTTGTGAACAGCACACGCTTACAGCAGAAAGACGACGTACAGAATGGCGCACCCACAGACTGCGTTGTCTTCTATATCTTTCACATCACTTGCAGCGCCATCTGTTGTTGAAAATTGTAACTACTGTAATTTAGAAAGTTTGTCCGCCTGAAAATGTACTGTTGTCCCAAGCATATTGCAACAAACGGTGTATTACTATCGCTGCTCGTTTAGTTTTTATTGCCGTTTCAAATATACTGGTCATTTTTGAAACACCCTGTACGTACCTAAAGACTGGAAAATCGCTCAAGTCACACCAATACCCAAAAGGGAAAGTAGGATTAATCCGCTGAATTACAGACCTACATCACTAACGTCGATTTGCAGTAGGGTTTTGGAACACATACTTTATTCCAACATTATGAAGTACCTCGAAGAAAACGATTTATTGACACATAGTTAGCAGGGATTCAGAAAATATCGTTCTTGCGAAACACAACTAGCATGTCATACTCAAGAAGTAATGAGACCTAGCGACAGGGGATGTCAAACTGATTCCCTATTCCTAGATTTCCAGAATGCTTTCGAGACCGATCCTCACAAGCGTCTTCTAACCAAACTGCGTGCCTATGAATATCACCTCAGATGTGCGACTGGATTCGTGATTTCCTGTCAGAAAGGACACAGTTCGTAGTGATAGACGGAAACTCATGGAGTAAAACAGAAGTGATATCCGGCGTTCCTCAAGGAAGTGCTATAGGCTCTCTATTGTTCCTGATCTACGTATATTAACGACATAGCATACAATCTGAGCAGCCGTCTTTGATTGTTTGCAGTTGATGCTGACGTTTACCATCTTGTAAAGTCATCAGATAAACAAAATGAATTGCAAAATGATTCGGATAAGATATCTGTATGGTGCGAAAAGTGACAACTGACCAGAATAAAGAAAAGTGTGAAGCTATTCACATGTGTACTAAAGGAAATCTACTAAATTTCGATTACGTGATTAGTCACACAAACCTCAAGGCTGTAAATTCACCTAAAACTTAGTGATTACAACAACAAATAACCTAAATTGTAACGATCACATAGACAACGTTTTGGGTAGAGCAAACCAAAAACTGTGATTCACTGGCAGAACACTTAGAAGGTGCAACAGATCTATTAAAGAGACTGCTTATATCACGCTTGTCTGCCCTATTCTGGACTATTGCTGTGCCGTGTGAGATTCGCATCAGGTGGGACTGACGGATGACATCGAAAAAGTACAAAGAAGGGCAGCTCCTTTTGTATTATCACGAAATAGGGGAGATTGTGCCACAGACACGATTCATGAATTACAGTGGCAATCATTAAAACAAAGGCGTTTTTCGTTGCGACGGTATCTTGTCATGAAATTTCAATCTCCATTTTTCTCCTCCGATGGCGAAAACATTCTGTTCGCACCCACCTATATAGGGAGAAATGATAATCACAATAAAATAAGAGAAATCAGACTTCGCACAGAAAAATTTAAGTGCCCGTTTTTTCCGCTCACCGTTCGAGAGTGGAACGGTAGAGAGGCAGCTTGAAGGTGGTTCATTGAACCCTCTGCCAGGCACTTTATTGTGAATAGCAATCACGTAGATGTAGATGATATCACTTGAATCACGTTTCTTTTGTTTCATCCAACAAATATTTAAAAAAAACGGAGAATTGCAGTTCGGAGTAGCGCTCCGAAGGTTTCCATACAAACTTAATTACATATGTAAATAGTTCATCTATAAGTTTTGATGAGCGAGTTCTTGAGTGCCAAATATGTGAAAAGTGGCCGTATAGTTTGACTGCATTAACATAGAAGCTCAAATTTTCTGTATTGCCAAGGGATTGAAGACCTTGATGTGTGACATAAATTTCAACATGATCTTTCTACCCAAAAGTAGAACAGACAAGCATAAACAGACAGACAACAAATGACAAAAAAGTTTTATCTGACGTAGTTACAAATTACCAATTTTCGGATTTTTTCCTTTACTCGTCCTGTGAAACCTTGATCCTTGTCAAACTGCATGATTGTAGGTCACGGGAGGTACCCTTCAGATTTTGATGAGTGAGTGTGCGAGTATCAAAATATGACATAAATGGTCGTATCTTTTGGCTGTTGACTTAAAAGCTCAAATTCTTTAAACCGTCAAGGAACATTGACATAAATTTCAACTTAATGGCTCTACAGATTGCTGAGGAAAAGGAGTCTTAGCTAATGGACAGACAGACAGAGGTACGGACAATAGAATGATCCTAAACTGGATCCGCTTTTACCAACTGAGGTACGGAACTCTTAAAGTGAAACTTTGTTTACGTGTTTGTTTTTCTATGCATTCCCATAGCACTGCGATTACGAGGAACTTTGGTGAGTTGTTGTGCTTACGCTCGCGAAAGTTCTGTGAGGGTGGTGATGGAAAAAGGGTGACATAGAAGCTTAACTCATGATGAACTTCTTGAAAAATTTCAGTCAAATTTTGTGTATACACGGTTACTCCACCTACCCCTAGGGATGGGGGTGAGAGAGAGAGAGATGATGTGGCACGTCAAAATATTCGATAACGAGCAATGTTGGTATCAAAGTCACTAGATTTATTAATGACGACCACTATGATGTTTCACTCCTAGAGTTGGAAGCAGCGGTGGAGGGAGGCGGGTGGAGAGTTGCAAAGACGGCGACGTATCAGCGTATCTGTATAACGCCTAAAGGATTTTCTACCGAAACTGGAGTAAGTATTTCTTACTATGTGCTAACGTTTACGGTGACAGAGAGACAGCCGCCAGCACGCCTGCGCTGAAGGTTTCACGTGAAAAAGCGTGACATAGAAGCATAACCCATGAACATCTGGAGCAATTTCAAGCAAATTTTTTATACAAGTCACTCATTATTTGCATAGTCTGTAAGTGCTATGGGAGTGAGGTACCTCTACTGCTACTAGAGATGAGGTTGGGGAAGATAAGGGAGACGTAACAATGTCCGGAGAGAGTTGGTGGTATTTTTTCCCCACATTAGTTGACTTGCAGCTCGTGGTCGTGCGGTAGCGTTCTCGCTTCCCATGCCCGGGTTCCCCGGTTCGATTCCCGGCGGGGCCAGGGATTTTCTCTGCCTTGTGATGACTGCGTGTTGTGTTATGTCCTTAGGTTAGTTAGGTTTAAGTAGTTCTGAGTTCTTGGGGACTGATGACCATTGCTGTTAAGTCCCACATAGTGCTCAGAGCCATTTGAACCATTTCTTTGACTACTACAGAAGTAAGAAACGCAAGCTCTCTCTCATCTGCATTGTTCAATGCATGTGCCACATCGTGTTTCGGGGCCAAAGATCATGCCACGTGGCTCAATTTCACGAACTAGTTTAACGTCTTCTCCAGAGTCATGTGGTATAAAACAGTGGAGAATCAGACAATTGTCCTCTTTCTCGAAACCACAGTCAGTTGGTGGCAGAATTACAAGATTCATCTAAATTCGCTACTGATACAGATGAAATAGGTGTATAAACACATGTGAAATATGTTAAATATATATGTGCGTGAAATATTTGTGACACATGCGTACGCGGGCGAAGCCGCGGGCAAAAAGCTACTAGTAAATAAAATTCAACGTATGCCACTATCTCCATTATTAATGATGCTATCAATTTCGGACGATTAATCCACCATATTACAGTATTTTACCCTCTCCGTATGCGAGGCAAATAACGCACGCCAATACGGTAGCGCTCTACTAGCAGATGGCCTGTTGGAATATTGACAGTGAAAGGACTTTTGAGCAGCAATATTTAGCTGTTGGAGGCGTTATGTTGTTTAACCCCAGAAGCTGCGCAAATGTCCTTGATCAAATTCCAGCCACCTCCGCGGCGTCTCCATTGTCTCATCATCTAACTATCCAAAAGCACGCTACACTCACAGTCATTACAGCCACCTACTCTCACGACATACACTTAAGACACAACCGTCTCCTATCAGGTGGTAGCTAACAACGACATACGGCTCATTTTGCGCAGGCATTCTAACGTGGACAATTACAGTCGTGTTACAAAGCATAAGTTACCATCCTCCAATCTAATTTAGTCTATTTGTAGGCTGTTAGCTAATTTTTGGTTAAGTAGCTGTAATTGTTCAGGTTATAATGCCTGATAAAATAGTATTATGGCATTTTTATCAAAGAGACCACATGGCGTACTCCATAACTGGTACCATTATTAATAAAGGGCCGTGTGGTAGAAGTGGAGTTTTATTTCCTGCTTTCAGTAAATACCATCGCCACAATATACATCAGTTTATTTATGTAGGAATTTTTGCTGTCTGCGTAACTTGCGCAAGACGCTTCATTCACAGAAGTTGTTCAAAGCTGCTTTCCGTAATTTCCATGCAGCTGAGACGTCATTGCAAATGTTCAGTCCTTCTGACAATCATTGTATTGTTCGACAGAGCTACATCTGTTGGTTGGTTGGTTGATTCGGGGGGGACCAAAGAGCGAGGTCATCGGTCCCATCGGATTAGGGAAGGATGGGGAAGCAAATCGGCCGTGCCCTTTCAAAGGAACCATCACGTGATTTGCCTGAGGTGATTTAGGGAAATCACGGAAAACCTAAATCAGGGTGGCCGGCCGCGGGTTTTAACCGTCGTCCTCCCGAATGTAAGTCCAGCGCTAACCACTGTGCCACCTCGCTCAGTAGCTGCATCTGTATTCCACAAGCAACTTTACGTTGTGTGCCGGATGATACTACTGATACTACTGTCGTTGGTCCGTTTTTGTGTTCCATTCGCGAGTGAAGAAACACTGCAAATGATCTTTCGTATGAGCTGCAATTTCTCTAATTATTGCATCATAATCATTTCACGAGATACTTGTCAGACAAAGTAATATATTACCCAAACGTTCTTGAAGGTACGCTCTGTCATTCATTTTCAACGTTGAAGCACTCCGTGATGCGCAGTGTCTCTCCTGCCGTGTAAAATTATGGAGGTTGCTGAGCTGTACAGTCCTTTATTGCTATTCGGATAAGACGGCAGTTTTTCAGTGCTGTAGTCTCACCGATCTGTAGAGTAGCTACTCGTCGTTGCAGACAAACCCTGTTCTATGTTCTATACACGGGCTGTACGATCGCATTACTTTATCAAGAGCATCCCTTGTCTTAGTCGAAGTGTCGCGATATGACAAACGCCTTTCACCTTACGTCGATCATTCTACACGTTCGAACTCGAACACATGTTGATATTTCTGGCTTTGATTTTGAAGACAATGATTAGCAAATTCTTACATGTGTCCAAATTGTTTCACGTCGTTTCATCGAATGAGCCTGCCAAAAAAATTATATTTCATAGAAAAATGACCTCATCTAGTCTGCATGTACATCATCGCATAATATGGGGTACACTATTCCTTACATACTAAGAGTTTAGGATCCAGCTACGCCATTGTGTTTGTTTGTTGATATTTTCACAAACGTTAATTTCTACAAGGGCTGGATAATTTGAACCATTCCCGATTGCGTGTATGCATTTTGGAATTCTGCCTCTGCAGTTGTAAAATACTTACAATTTATCTCCACATGCATATTTTGATCCAGCATTCGATTAACAGATAACAGTTGCTATAGACCATAATATGGAGTGAGATGGGGCAATGATAAGGCACCTTTAGTTTTTTCTGTGATTTCCTTAAATCGATTCAGATGATTGACTGTCTAATTCTCTAGAAGGGATACAGCCAATTTCTTTCGACATCTTTTATCAGTCTGAGTCATCCGCCATCTCTCGTGATGATACCGTTAAATCCAAATCTTCCTTCCTTATTGCGCTGGCGTAAGCTGTCTTCAGCACAGCGGTTGGCAAAGATGAAGCGCGAAGATCGATTAGTAGGCGCTGGATGAAGCGTGCGTCTCACGAGAGAGGCCAGAGACACATTCACGAGCAACAAGCCGTCAACGCACTCACGACAGTACGTATTTAGACCGCCGCCACCGCTGACCAGAGGGCCTCACTGAATCATCCAGTGTACCACAAAATGGACTCTATTCAAGTTAAGTACATGATTCCACTTCATGTAAATAAAGATCTGTATCAATCCATGTGTGCATTTGTGTTGTAAAAGAGGATACTGGCCACCCAAAGCAACATCCTCGTCCTTGCTTCTTTGCAGTACAAGAATCTATACTTACAGCATAATTAGTAAATTTGCGAAAGACCCTAGTTCTAACAGTACTGCCGGCCGCAGTGGCCGAGCAGTTCTAGGCGCTTCAGTCCGGAACTGCACGACTGCTACGGTTTCAGGTTCGAATCCTGCCTCGGGCATGGATGTGTGTGATGTCCTTAGGTTAGTTAGGTTTCAGTAATTTTAAGTTCAAGTGGACTGATGACCTCAGATGTTAAGTCCCATAGTGCTCAGAGCCATTTGAACCATTTTCTAACAGTACTGCTGGGGAACGTCTAACTTCCACAGTGTATCTTGCATCTTTTAACAGACGGCACACGATACTAAACAACCAGACAGATTGAGGCAGCGTGTTGGACCTCGACATCAGTCTCGACTCCTCACGGTTACAGTCGACACTCTTACCAGCTGCAACAGAAATGTTGTCAAAGAATATGAAAGCAAAGTTTGAGCCGAGACTTAGCATTATATTTTCGTTCTTGTTTTGAAACTTTACTACACCGTAAGAGCTGTTACAGGAGCAATGATCAAAAAGAGATATTAGTTGAAAAGGAAGTAGTAGATGCGATACTGTCAGAAAAACATGACACAACAGCCAATAATCCAAATCGAAATATGGCCAGTGGCTAGAGGACATTCTCTCAAAATTTTTGAATTATCTCACAGTTACCTTAACAGCTCACTCATCTAAGCTGCTGGCATGAACAATTTACAGAAGAATGGGAAAGAAAAATGAAAATCAGTCACATGACGATCAGTTTGGCTTTAGGAAAGGTAAAGACACCAGAGACGCAGTTCTGGAGATGATGTTGATGGAAGCAAGACTGCAGAAGAATCAAGACACGTTCATAGGATTATAGACTCTGAAAAAGCGTTCGACAATGTAGAATGGCGCAAGAGAAAAATAGGGTTCAGTTACAGGGAAAGACGGGTAATCCACAATAAGTTCATCAACCAAGCGGGAATAATGAAACTGAAAGACCAACAACGAAGTTCTTCTATTAAAAAGGGTGTAAGACAGGCATGCAGCCTTTCGTCCCTACTCTTCCGTCTACACACGGAAGAAACAGTGACAGTAATGAAAGAAAGGTTCAAGGGTGGGATTAAAATTCAAGGTGAAAGGATATCAATGACACGATTCACTGATGACATTCCTATCCTGAGTGAAGGTGAAGAAGAATTACGTGATCTGCTGAATAGAATGAAAAGTTTAAAGAGTACATAATATGGACTGAGAGTTGTTGTTGTTGCTGTGGTCTTCAGTCCTGAGACTGGTTTGGTGCAGCTCTCCATGCTACTCTATCCTGTGCAAGCTTCTTCATCTCCCAGTAACTACTGCAACCTACATCCTTCTGAATCTGCTTGGTGTATTCCTCTCTTGGTCTCCCTCTACGATTTTTACCCTCCACGCTGCCCTCCAATACTAAATTGGTGTTCCCTTGATGCCTCAGAACATGTCCTACCAACCGATCCCTTCTTCTAGTCAACTTGTGCCACTAACGTCTCTCCAATTCTGTTCAATACCTCCTCATTAGTTATGTGATCCACCCATCTAATCTTCAGCATTCGTCTGTAGCACCACATTTCGAAAGCTTCTATTCTCTTCTTGTCTAAACTATTTATAGTCCATGTTTCGCTTCCATACATGGCTACACTCCATACAAATACTTTCAGAAACGACTTCCCGACACTTAAATCTATACTCGATGTTAACAAATTTCTCTTCTTCAGAAACGCTTTCCTTGCCATTTCCATCCTACATTTTATATCCTCTCTACTTTTACCATCATCAGTTATTTTGCTCCCCAAATAGCAAAACTCCTTTACTTCTTTAAGTGTCTCATTTCCTAATCTAATACCCTCAGCGTCACCTGACTTAATTCGACTACATTCCATTATCCTCGTTTTGCTTTTGTTGATGTTCATCTTATATCCTCCTTTCAAGACACTATCCATTCCGTTCAACTGCTCTTCCAAGTCCTTTGCTGTCTCTGACAGAATTACAATGTCATCGGCGAACCTCAAAGTTTTTATTTCTTCTCCATCGATTTTGATACCTACTCCGAATTTTTCTTTTGTTTCCCTTACTGCTTGCTCAATATACAAATTGAATAACATCGGGGAGATGCTACAACCCTGTCTCACTCCATTCCCAACCACTGCTTCCCTTTCATGCCCCTCAACTCTTACAACAGCCATTTGGTTTCTACACAAATTGTAAATAGCCTTTCGCTCCCTATATTTTACCCCTGCCACCTTCAGAATTTGAAAGAGAGTATTCCAGTCAACAGTGTCAAAAGATTTCTCTAAGTCTACAAATGCTAGAAATGTAGGTTTGCCTTTACTTAATCTAGCTTCTAAGATAAGTCGTAGGATCAGTATTGCCTCACGTGTTCCAATATTTCTACGGAATCCAAACTGATCTTCTCCAAGGTCGGCTTCTACTATTTCTTCCATTCGTCTGTAAAGAATTCGCGTTAGTATTTTGCAGCCGTGACTTATTAAACTGATAGTTCGGTAATTTTCACATCTGTCAACACCTGCTTTCTTTGGGGTTGGAATTATTATATTCTTCTTGAAGTCTGAGGGTATTTCGCCTGTCTCATACATCTTGCTCGCCAGATGGTAGAGTTTTGTCAGGACTGGCTCTCCCAAGGCCGTCAGTAGTTCTAATGGAATGTTGTCGACTCCCGGGGCCTTGTTTCGACTCAGGTCTTTCAGTGCTCTGTCAAACTCTTCACGCAGTATCATTTCTCCCATTTCATCTTCATCTACATCCTCTTCCATTTCCATAATATTGTCCTCAAGCACATCGCCCTTGTATAGACCCTCTATATACTCCTTCCATCTTTCTGCTTTCCCTTCTTTGCTTAGAACTGGGTTTCCATCTGAGCTCTCGATATTCATACAAGTGGTTCTCCTTTCTCCAAAGGTCTCTTTAATTTCCCTGTAGGCAGTATCTATCTCACCCCTAGTGAGATAAGTCTCTACATCCTTACATTTATCCTCTAGCCATCCCTGCTTAGCCAGTTTGCACTTCCTGTCGATCTTATTTTTGAGACGTTGGTATTCCTTTTTGCCTGCTTCATTTACATTTTTATATTTTCTCCTTTCATCAATTAAATTCAATATTTCTTCTGTTATCCAAGGATTTCTACTAGCCCTCCTCTTTTTACCTACTTGATCCTCTGCTGCCTTCACTACTTCATCCCTCAAAGCTACCCATTCTTCTTCTACTGTATTTCTTTCCCCAATTCCTGCCATTTGTTCCCTTACGCTCTCCCTGAAACTCTGTACAACCTCTGGTTTAGTCAGTTTATCCAGGTCCCATCTCCTTAAATTTCCACCTTTTTGCTGTTTCTTCAGTTTTAATCTACAGTTCATAACCAATAGATTGTGGTCAGAGTTCATGAGCGGAAATCGAAGAAAAATGAAATTAATAATACCTAGAAGAAACGAGAAGCGAGAAACTTAACATAATTGGTCGGAGGAGAGGAGCTTATGGGCGCTCGACGGTGATGTTATCGGCGATCAGGTTTGGTTATCACGAAGTAGATGAATTTAAGGAATTCTGCTACTTTGGCAGCAAAATAACCCATGACCGACGTAGCAAGGAGGAATTCAAAAGCAGACTATCACTGGCACAAATGGCATTCCTGGCCAAGATAAGTCTACTAGCTCCAAAGCTAGGCCTTAATTTAAGGAGATTTTACCTTTGGAGCATAGCATTGTATGGTCGTGATGCATGGACTGTGGGAAAACAGGAACAGAAGAGAATCGAAGTATTTAGGATGTGATGCTACAGAAGAATGTTGAAAATTAGGTGGACTGATAGGTTATGTAACGAAGAGACTCTCCGGAAAGTCGGCAAGGAAAGGAATATATGGAAAACACTGCCAAGAATATAGGGTAGATTGACAGGACATCTGTTAAGACTTCAGGGAATAATTTCCATGGTACTGGAGGAATCTGTAGCGGGTAAAAGCTGAAGAGGAAGACAGAGGGTGGAATACATCCAACAAATAATTGAGGATGTACCTTGGATGTACTAGTCTGAGATTAAAAGTATGGACAGGAGTGGAATTCGTGGTTGGTCGCATTAAACCAATAATAAGGCAGCTAATCAAAAAAAATTTACTTAAAGTGTTTAATAGTGTTGACTGTAATACACTTTTGGAAATTGTGTAGGTAGCTGAGATACAATACGGGGAACGAAAATTATTCATAACTGGTGTAGAAATGAGATTGCAGTTGTAAGAGTCGAAAGACATGAAAATGAAGCAGCAGTTGAGAAGGGAGTGAGACAGTGGTGTAACCTTTCCCCGATGTTATTTAATGTGTACATTGGGGAAGCAGTAAAAGAAACCAAGCATAAATTGGAAAATAATTTTGAAGTCGAGTTTAAAGAAATGTGTGTATTGCTACGAGACTTTCCTAAGTTGTATTTCAGACCTTTCTTCTGTAAACTCAATTCTTTTACATCAAATACAATCTCAGTTGTGTTTATTACCCCGTATGTTCGTTGTATTTGATGAAAATGCCATTAAGTAAAGAAACACTCCGAAATGAAGGTTATGTCATCAAACAGATATCAGCCGCAATGGTTTTCAACCTACGCTCGTAGAGAAACTATATGAGAAAGTTAAGAAAGGAATAGACAGAAACACAAATAAGAACAACACACTGTCAGACACCAGAACAGCATGCCTTCCCTACTTCCGTACCGTTTCACAAAAAATTGTTAATGTATTAAGACCATGCAATGTCAGAGTTGCTTTCTCCACAAACAATAAATTAGGTAATAGCCTGCTACACAATCCAAAAACCAATAAAGGTAACTTCTCCAACTACGATGTATACAAGATAAAACGCAGTCACTCCCTGTACAGTATGTATGTCAGACGAGACGAAGTTTACGAACTAAATTCAAAGAACACATTGATTCATTTAGATACAAAATTTAGATACAACACACCCAATAAATCAACCATAAAAACACACAGTCAGGATATTCTTTTGATAACGTAGAGGACAATCTAATAATACTTCACAAAATGAACAAAGGCCACAAACAACCATTACGATGAAATGGAAATTTTCATTCACAACAGAAAACACAGACAGAACTCACTAAATGAAAAAGCTGAGCTTACTGTTGTTCTTATCAAATTCCGTTCGCTATGGCACTACGAATGCTTTTAAAGTCAGAAACAATCAAAATCCTTTCGTCGATCTGGGTTAAGGAGTAATTAACGGCCTTCATGATTGTTAACTACTTACAGCCCTTAAAAGAGCATATACTGTTCGAAGTGATCCGTTCTTTGACATAAAATAGCAAACCCTACTTTACCTTATGACGTTATTCTTTATCCGTGAGTGTAAATACGGAGAGCTCTGCTCGGTTTTTGAGGGAAATAGGTGCTGGATATTAGGTTAAGGTCATTGCCAGTCCATGCACTAAATTCCAAGTAAAAATCTGGAGGATGTGAAAAGGTGAGAAGGCCCATTCATACTATGAATTCTTCCTGTTGCCGTAGTACTTTAGCATAGATGTCTCAACGAGAAAAAACTTCTGAAAATAAATCTGGAGTTCGATAAAATATACTGTTATCCAAGAGAGTGAGCAGCAATTCACATTTCTCAATTACTGGACGATTCGTTAGCGCGACTCTTTCCAGTATGTATCTGCTGGCGAACCATTGGCGTCTGGAATGAAGAGCAGTTCTAGTGCCTCTACTGAGAGCGCACTGTTAAAAGAAGATTTCATCGCCGCAAGACGAGTCCTTGATACATCTGTACACATATACCATGCAACCATACTCGCCCCTCCCTCTAGTCGAAGCCCTGTAAATGGTCAGCAGAACATTGGGAATGCACCCCACCAAACTCTGATTGAAGATCTGATGATGTTCCTGGCTGAGAGACACGCATTAATTAGGGACTTGATATGAGAATCCAACTGAGTCTGCAACCAAACCATATTCCCAAGAGATTGACTGATAATTTTACTTCGAATGTATAATTCCTTACGTGAACTTAACTATGATGCACAAATCGTCTCTATCAAATAAGTATTGAGGTCTTTTAAGAAGAAATTTCAAGGTCTTTTGTAGATAACCAACCTGCAACTTTCGCTATTGCCCGTATTTGCCCCTATGAGCTTGTTCTTTGCAGAATTCTCAGCAGAATCAGATGAGTATAAGCATGTGACATCAGCATATGAACCTCTAGAGGAATGACGTCTTCGAGATCACTAGTGCAAATTATGTGTAACAACGACCAAGAATTTCTCCCTGGGGTAAGTCTCATAACAGAACCAGAGGTCCTACAATTTTTTTCTGTTATCTCTCATATAACATCCTCTGCACATGGAACGCGTTAAGTCCATATATTCAACTGATAGGAACACCAATTCGCTTCAGCGTTTCTAAAAGGTTGGAAAAATTGGACATTATAATAAGTTGATGTCACATATAAGAACAGTGCCGTTGAGAACTTGTTTTCTTGGAAAGACAATAGAATTTCATCACACAAAATTCTTTATGTTGTTCAATGTTCTTTTATCTTTAAGAAAGCCAAATTTGGATCAAGGTAGTAATTCATTAGTTTCCAGCCGTCTCTCAAGACGATATTTGACAAATCTTTCAAGAGTTTACCCCACACAAGAGCACAAGGGAATTGGTTTATATGAGGTATGAATTTTGGGTTCTTTGATAGGTTTCAATGCAGGCGTGCTAATTGGCGTAGTCCATTCCTCCATAAGTTCCCCTCTTCCCCTCGCGAAACCACTAAGCGCGCGCGTCACTGCCTTCCAATTAGCGTGCTGCGTCCGCAGACCACTCGCTATTGCCACGTAGAAGACAATTCAATTGTAAGCTAAAGCTAATAAACGTATAATTCGCTAATGCCGTCTCATTAGCGCCCACCAAGCCTGACGGTATCTGACCACTGTGTCCCATGCTTCGTCATCCTGAAGCCCACGGGCCCTTACATCACCTTTGTAAAGCGTAATTGGATTAGGAATGCACATTTGTTTTATTATTCAATAATAAGAAGATAAAACAAACCAGTTTGTAATATCTGAACTCTTTCTCAGGACGTGAGAATTTATTATTACGAAAACCATAAAATTCTGCCAAAGAAATGAGGAAGGCATTATTAGGTCTGTTGACGGCCAAGCTATTACTCTTGTTGTTCTGTTTGTGATCACCTTTTCTATGAACGAGAATGTGCAATAGGCAGATTCACTAGACACCATCGAGATAGGGTTGAGATGCATATCTTGTCGTTCCCGTTCCTGTGAACGCCTTTTATGTAGGACGGAGTATACGGCAAACAGAGTCAACTGTGGAGAGAAGCCTGCCGCAAGCGTTACAGTGAGGTCATCTTTTGGTGCATTCAGCAACACATTAAATACTTGTGTTAACACTATCACAAACTATGGAAGATGACAATAATTAGCACTTCTGCATTAATAAGTCATCTCGTGCTAATCATAGCCATGGATGCAAGACTTTTCCAGGCTAAAATATGGCGTTGGAAGAATTGCATCACCCTATTTCAAGAATTTTTCTGAACGGTAGAAATTATGGAGTCTAGTCTACCTAAATTGGAAAAGAAGTGAAACACTCTAGGAGGTATTTTTGTATTTCTCAGCTCCACTGCCTTTTTTTTTTTTTTTTTTTTTTTTTTTTTTTTTTTTTTTTTTTTTTTTTGAAAAGTGCTTCTGTTAAAATATAAGGAAAGTTAATTTAAACTAGTTTACTACCTGATTTCAAATACTTGTCATTACGTTACTTGACTCCTATTTTAAGATTATTATTTACTATGTGGAAAAGTAACGACACTATGCCATGTCTGTGTGGCTTATTAAAATGAGAATCGGAGACAACTTTGTTCGGTCGCTTTGTTACCGTATTTCGTTAAAATCCATTTGTTGAAATTCATTTACTAAAGTTCTTGAGAGTAGCGTAACTTCAGTCTAATGACAATTGACAAATTCGTTATTTTTTGCTAATTTCGTAAATTATTGTTTCAAAAGGTTATCATTAAAGGTCTTTGTAGTTTCATGTTGTTATAGAATGCAATAATTACCTTCCTGTAATTATAAGTTTATTTAAGTGTTCTATGTCGAATGAACAGGCTTACTTTCAAAATCCGTTTTTCAGGACCGGTATAAGCAAGTGTAATAATTGATTTTCAGGGGGAAAATTCTCAAGGTGAGGTAGCGTTGGATGCTGGCCGTGTGGTGAATGCTGCCACTGTGCTTTAGTGGGAAACATTAATCATCAGAACGACAATTACAGATAATAGTGAAGTGTCTATTTCGTTTCTAGAAACAACTACCGGTCACTAAACGCGATATCCTTATTAATGGTTCAAATGGCTCTGAGCACTATGGGACTTAACATCTGAGGTCATCAGTCCCCTAGACTTAGAACTACTTAAACCTAACTAACCTAAGGACAGCACACACATCCATGCCCGAGGGAAGATTCGAACCTACGACTGTAGCAGCAGCGCGGTTCCGGACTGAAGTGCCTAGAACCGCTCGGCCACAACGGCCGGCTCCTGATTAATATTCAGACATGTAAAAACGCGATTAGCATTAGAAATAGCACTCAATTTAATCTAGAAGAGCGTTCAAATTGATAATAATATTGTTTTTAGTATCGAGTCCGACGCTAGACGTTAGGATAAACAGTTAAGGTTCTAGCAAGGTCATTCAGCTTAACAGGGACTACCTCACAATCCCAATTAAAGACAATAATAGAACACTATGACTGTGAAAGAAATAGCGGGTATAGGGTCCTTATATGGTAAGTACTACACTCACGTTCATAAAAAAGACAGAACACCTTGAACTGCTAGTAATAGGCCATTCATATTCACAGGACTTGTACATTAGTATGTTCTGCGGAAATGATTAGCATTTGAACCATGTCCACCCGCTGGTTAAAAGTCAACACCGATATCGTGTCGCACCACCACCTACCGGTAAATTGTGCCTGTGGCTCTCGTTGTTACTATAAACAAAAAGGTAATGGAACGGTGTGACTTGAGAAGACGTGTAAGATGCGCGACCCGTACTGTCAAACCAGTCAGTTTGAAAGAGGGCACATTTCTTTCCATCCATCAAGGGAAATTGCTGCTCGTGTGGCACAAAGCGTTTCGGCAGTGCAACGGATGTGTGGAGAATGGTTCACGGAAGGCTACTGCACACAGATGGGTCAGATCCCACTATCCAGATCAAGCCCCAAGAAGATCGAAAGCTGATCCAAATGACTTTTCAGGACAGATCTACGTCCTTGTCTACTCTGGCGCAGCAGTGAAACAGTGTAACACATCGTTCGCTATCAGGGGTGACAGTCCGTCGCCGTTTTTTACGGCATTGGTTACGTGCGCGTCGTCCACTCGTCCGCCTACCTTTGACGAATGTGCGGAAACATGGTAGACTGCAAGCAATGGTGACTGGAACGACGTCATCGGCCACTGGAATGGCATCAGATAAGGTTTTCTCACGAATCCAGGTACCGTTTGTTTGAAAATGATGTCTGCATTTTTGTTCGCTGCAGATAGGGGGAGCGACATCACAGTAACCATATTCGCACAAGGCAAACAGCGCCAACTCCAGGCCTTATGGTGCACGGTGCTGTTGGGCACAACCACAAATCACAGTTGGTGCGTGACCAGGGCACTGTGACCAGTGTAACCTACGTGAAAGACAGCTTGCGACCCGTAGCCACAACCTTTCTACGCAACTCCCCAGACGCTATTTTTCAGCAAGACAATGCGCGACAACATGTTGCTGCACGAACATGTGCCTTCTTGTTGTCACAGGATGTCAGTCTTTTGCCCTGGCCCGCCAGATCACCAGACTTGTCACCAATCTAAGATGTGTGTGATATGGTGAAACGACGGTTACAGCGCTGTGACCTGGTGCCAACCAACACATATGACCGTTGGAATCAGGTGAATGCAGTATTGACGGCTATACCACAGGAATATTAAAATACTAAACACCTTTTTCCAAAGCGGTTTCACAGAGGAAGACCGCACTGCAATTCCTTCTCTAAATCCTCGCACAAACGAAAAAATGGCTGACATCGAAATAAGTGTCCAAGGAATAGAAAAGCAACTGGAATCACTCAATAGAGGAAAGTCCACTGGACCTGACGGGATACCAATTCGATTCTACACAGAGTACGCGAAAGAACTTGCCCCCCTTCTAACAGCCGTGTACCGCAAGTCTCTAGAGGAACGGAGGGTTCCAAATGATTGGAAAAGAGCACAGGTAGTCCCAGTCTTCAAGAAGGGTCGTCGAGCAGTTGCGCAAAACTGTAGACCTATATCTCTGACGTCGATCTGTTGTAGAATTTTAGAACATGTTTTTTGCTCGAGTATCATGTCGTTTCTGGAAACCCAGAATCTACTATGCAGGAATCAACATGGATTCCGGAAACAGCGATCGTGTGAGACCCAATTCGCCTTATTTGTTAATGAGACCCAGAAAATATTAGATACAGGCTCCCAGGTAGATGCTATTTTTCTTGACTTCCGGAAGGCGTTCGATACAGTTCCGCACTGTCGCCTGATAAACAAAGTAAGAGCCTACGGAATATCAGACCAGCTGTGTGACTGGATTGAAGAGTTTTTAGCAAACAGAACACAGCGTGTTGTTATCAATGGAGAGACGTCTACAGACGTTAAAGTAACCTCTGGCGTGCCACAGGGGAGTGTTATGGGACCATTGCTTTCCACAATATATATAAATGACCTAGTAGATAGTGTCGGAAGTTCCATGAGGCTTTTTGCGGATGATGCTGTAGTATACAGAGAAGCTGCAGCATTAGAAAATTGTAGCGAAATGCAGGAAGATCTGCAGCGGATAGGCACTTGGTGCAGGGAGTGGCAACTGACCTTTAACATAGACAAATGTAATGTATTGCGAATACATAGGAAGAAGGATCCTTTATTGTATGATTATATGATAGCGGAACAAACACTGGTAGCAGTTACTTCTGTAAAATATCTGGGAGTATGCGTGCGGAACGATTTGAAGTGGAATGATCATATAAAATTAATTGTTGGTAAGGCGGGTACCAGGTTGAGATTCATTGGGAGAGTCCTTAGAAAATGTAGTCCATCAACAAAGGAGATGGTTTACAAAACACTCGTTCGACCTATACTTGAGTATTGCTCATCAGTGTGGGATCCGTACCAGATCGGTTCGACGGAGGAGATAGAGAAGATCCAAAGAAGAGCGGCGCGTTTCGTCACAGGGTTATTTGGTAACCGTGATAGCGTTACCGAGATGTTTAATAAACTCAAGTGGCAGACTCTGCAAGAGAGGCGCTCTGCATCGCGGTGTAGATTGCTCGCCAGGTTTCGAGAGGGTGCGTTTCTGGATGAGGTATCGAATATATTGCTTCCCCCTACTTATACCTCCCGAGGAGATCACGAATGTAAAATTAGAGAGATTAGAGCGCGCACGGAGGCTTTCAGACAGTCGTTCTTCCCGCGAACCATATGCGACTGGAACAGGAAAGGGAGGTAATGACAGTGGCACGTAAAATGCCCTCCGCCACACACCTTTGGGTGGCTTGCGGAGTATAAATGTAGATGTAGATGGAGACGCCATTCGCGCCTTACTCAGGGAGAAGACGTCAGGGCCCATGGCGAACCCTGTGTTTACTTGGCCAGAGGACACATGCTGAACCGATGTGACTGAAATGCTAATTGTTTTTGTAGAAGTCCTGATGTGCATTTCCTGTGAATGTGAACAGCCTATCCCAAGTCGTTCAGCATGTCCTGTTTTTTTCTGAACATAAGTGTAATGTAAAGGTACGGACAACTGCAGTCTTTGTTTACAAATTGCCATGTGCAGTCCATCTTCCCTAGCGAATCGGCCTTGGACCTATTACGGAATGTCCGCGGACAAATAAATGGAAAGTTTAGGAAAGACGACAGCTTTTATCAGATCGATCACCGACGTTCAAGACAAACGACGCGACAAAGTTTCCTAGATAAGAGGCAAATGGCATTACAACACATCGACTAAGAAGTCCAATGAACTCCATCAGACTTGGAAGACCCAATGCTCACTTACGAGAAGAGGAGCCATCTATCATTCAATTATTTGCACACGGGGAAGGTTTCGCTCACTACTGTGTGGAAATTAGTATGGAAACAGCATTTACACCACCAATATTCACATGAAATGCAGTTTTTAGCTCCTACTGAACTTTAAAATCGCGTCGCTGCAGTGCTATGTGAAGCATCCTTACTTTCCTGTGTATTTACTTCTGTTGGATGACGTCCGTTTAAGCAGAGAGGGAATGTTACAGTTTCAAAGAGCCATCAACAAAGATTTCGCGCTGAACTTGTCGACATGCATAGTCAATGGTTGGTAACAAACGTGTATCTCCTTCCACCCAACTGACCTGTTCTATTGCACACTCGGTTATATCGACGCAAGATCATTGCAGGATTGTGTCAACGGCTCGATGCTGGCTTCTGCTTGCTGCCTGTGTGGCACACATTGCATGGTGTTAGCTTCAGCTGTATAGAAACCACAAATTTCTCTAGTTGCAATTCACATATAAAGTAGTGTTTTTGCACGAGTGCTGGTTCAACATGTTACACAATAATGGTCACATACGTAACACAAAATTTCGTGATAATCTGAATCGAAAAATGATGCCCCCCCCCCCCCCCCCATGCAATGACAGCACTTAAGTGGTAGGGCTGTACTGTGCAGGGGTGCAGGGATTACACTTCTAGTAATTGACCGTCACCTACGGCTAGACCGAAGTACTACAAACTTGCAGCTGTAAAGTTGAATCAAATGGTATAACGTGAATGAATGTAAGAAAATAAAGTGTAAATCAATATGGAACGCCCCTCGTTGGTTGTACTCGAGCGATGCAATTGCCATCACCAGCTGACTAAACAGGAACGCCCCTCGTTGGTTGTACTCGAGCGATGCAATTACCATCACCAGCTCACTAAACAGATTTTTAGAGTGCGCTGCATCATTGCTTTTACTTATCACCCTAGTGGCCCTTTCCTGTTATTTTAAAATTTTGCCCATATTTGTGCATTTTAACCCCCAAAGAAACGGTTCCTTTGCCGAGGGTAGAGTGTCAATAGGAGTAGTATGTAATTATAAGGATGTTTCGCACTTATCACTGAATATTCAAGGAATCTTGTACATATTTACATTTTTAACGAAAAATATCAACTATGACTAGTTTCACAATTTTATCTATTTTCTTTAAAATCCTTGTTGCTTATTTTCTTTGTTCTCAATGTTAGTTTACTTCAAGTTGATAAACTGCAAATTTCATTTTCTTTCTCTAGCAGGTCTTCTGGTGCTCATGTAGGCTTACAGTGTTACTACCATCAACAAACAAGATATTTTCAAATGTCTAAAACTGTCTAAAACACCGACGGTCTTGGTGTAGCAAACTTCACGAGTGCAGGGTGTGCATGCCACGTGTGGGCCACACCTCAACCTGTATCACCTTCGCTCGGTCCTTCTCGGAAGTACCTGTAGCAACGCGACATTTCATTGACTATTGCGGTGCGGCATTTTTAGGTCGGCATGACGCTCTTCGGTTCGGCAGAATCGTGGTATCAGCGCTGTTTACCCTTAGCTATTTGTTCGTGGTGTGAAGGATGTTCACAGCTCCAGTGGCTGTTTGCACAAAAAGAGCAGTCTAGCCAGCTTTCGTCATAAAACTTTAAAATTTAAGTGGGAATGACAGAAGAGAGGGATGAGAATTATCGGTGTATAATACTCTGTCTCATAAGCGACGGGTACTGCAAATTTGCTATAAAGCGACATTGTAGTACTACACAGAAAGAATTTAAAGAGTTAGTTGACAATGAAAGAGAAAAAACTTGCAACGAATCTACGGACGGGATTCATTGTTCTGTACATAAATAAGCAGCGTTAAAGACAGCGTGAGGATTGAAGAATTCACTATGCCCTTTAAAGAACTACAACGCTAATTTCCTAAAAGTTTTAAGGACAGTGTCAGTCCTACGTCTGTTTCTGGGCTGGTTTGGAGACTGTTTTCGGTTTTATTTCAAAACACCCCTGTGCATGTATAGATATAACTGAATGGTGTGCAAGATAATTCCGGGCTACTTAAAACTGTCAAGGAAGTCTATAGTTCTTTCATCAGGTAGAGTTTTCACGTCCCCATAACGAGGTTGCAAATTTGCTACAACATATTTGTGTGAAAGACCCCTTTTCGATCATGAAACTGCATAAGTCACGATTACACGGCAACTGAGTGCGAAAATCTGTGACTTGTCTGCCTCTGCCAGTATGCCTATAATTTGTACCAGATGAAAATCATATAATGTCTTCACTTCTCCAAAATAAATAATACCGAAATTTAGTTTTGTTTGTGATCTGTGTTGTTGGGATATGTAAAATATAAAATTAACTTGTATGCAGCACGACTGCATTGCCATTTAAATATGACACGTTCTTAGTTTCCCCCACTTCTTCTTCATCACGCTCAGACAGCGTGGCACGGTGGCGGGAGTAATGTGCCAGCCAGGTCGAGCTACTTAGAAGTCGTGCCAGGGAATGGCTCTCAGGTCGAATTATTGGACACCCCATATCTAAAAGATCATCGATCTGTATGATGAACAATAATAGTCTTAAGATGCTGCTGTGAGAAACAATACTGTGAGAAACAACATTAATTTGTTTTGCGTTCCATAAATCTTTCATAAAAACCTTTGCTTCCTTCGACACGTCCACTGCACTTACTTTCTGTATCATGTTTTGATAAGCGGTTATAACAGGTCATTTGCTACTCATCTTACTCCTAATGATTCTAGGTTCTTTAGTAAAATTTTAACGCCGACATTGTAAAACGATCTGGATAAATAAAAAATCTTCTGCTACAAAATTTACTGTTAGTGTACAAGTAGTTTCCGAAGTGCCACTGCAGTGGCAAGAATGACGAATAGAACAGAGTGGAGAAATGTCCATTTTTGTTCAAGGAGAGATAATATATAAAGAGGAAAAAAATATTGTTAGAATTAAATCTGTAGCGGAAACGAAAATTGGTCAGATACAGCCTAGCAACAGCATGGTCACAGCGCTGAAGTATTTCTAAATCGACGAATAAACTAAAACACATGAAAGGATTTGAATTAAACGCTATTTGCGATAATTAGGCAGATCACGCACTGTATACCATTACTGTGTTATGGAATGTACCATCAATTACGTTCACTAAGTAAAGAGGTAACGCCATAAACGGATCAGAATTCCTGTAGAATTGATACTTCATTGACCTACACATGCATGCAAATTGGTATGTTACATGTAACAGATGTCTCTCGTATTTGATCGTCCTATTTCTTGATTTCCTTTCTTCTAGATGCACGTCACATACGAGAGTATTTTAATCTTCTCGTAAAACAAAGTATTTAATCCTCATTATTTGGGAGAGGTACTCGAATACATGTCATATTTCAATGTACCTATCGTTGGACACCAGTTTATTATTCTAGGGTCATACGTTCTGAATTTTTAGAGGTTCGCTGTATTTACAGGATTAAAGTTTTCCATTTGCAAGGAAAACAGTTCCTGTTTCTGATAGTACTGAAAAATGCATTAAGTTTTTTTAACGTTAATAAGAAACCACCACAGCTGCATTGATAAACATTTATTATGTCACGACCGGTTTCGTCCAAAAGAACATCATCAGGATGCACTGCCAACAGTCTCCATAAGAAATTCTTCATATGAAATCCCCACAGAGTTGTGTCAACATCATAATTTAAGAAGTCTCTTACACGTAATGTTAAAGGCAAATTCTGGAACATGATGGTCATGTAAACACTCCGCCAGACAAAATCACTACAGTAGTGAACGTGGACAACCTGGCATGCTGTGTACACTATTATTATTGAGTTTTTTTCTCTTCTTCTTCTTTCTTTGTCTGTTAGACCCCTACGTGTTACGCCCTCCTGGCAAAATTAATTGATCATTGCACTGTTTTTCTCGTCTTCTTAAAGACCTTCTGCCCACTTGGTAATACAGGCATCAAAAAAAGTTTTGCATCACCCTGGTTCCCAGAACTCCTGAGGATAGACGTTAACTGTGGATATTGTATCACAGACACAGTCCCTTTGACTGTTCAGAGATGTCACTAAACTCGCCCAAAGATGTAAACAACCATGCGTGAGCAGCTCCTATTAGACGGAGGGGGTCCGACAGCCGATCAGTTTCAGTCATTCCAACAGGAAGGTGGTACATGGCTCTTGTTGTCTGTAATTCAACCATGCCTAGACGGTCAGTACCGCGGTTCGATCGCGTCCGCATTGTTACTTTGTGCCAGCAAGGGGTCTCAACAAGAGAAGTGTCCAGGCGTCTCGGAGAGAACCAAAGCGAAGTTGTTCGGACATGTAGGAGATAAAGAGAGACAGGCACTGGTCATGACATGCCTCGCTCAGGCCGCCCAAGAGCTACTACTGCAGTGGATGACCGATTATGGCTCGGAGGAACCCTGACAGCAACGCCACCATGTGGAATAATGCAGCGACAGGATGTCGTGTTACGACTCAAATTGTGCGCAATAGTCTCCATGATGCGCAACTGCACTCCCGTCGTCAATGGCGAGGTCCATCTTTGCAACCACGACACCATGCAGCGAGGTACAGATGGGCCCAACAACATGCCGAATGGACCGCTCATGATTGGCATCATGCTCTCTTCACCGATAACTGTCGCCTATGCATTCAACCAGACAATCGCCGGATACGTGTTGGGAGGCAACCCGGTCAGGCTGAACGCCTTCGACACACTGTCCAGCGAGAGCAGCAAGTTTGAGGTGCCCTGCTGTTTTGGGGTGGCATTATGTAGGGACGACATACACCGCTGGTGGTCATGGAAGGCGCCGTAACGGCTGTACGATACGTGAATGCCATCCTCCGACTATAGTGCAACCATTTCGGCAGCATATTGGCGAGCATTCGTCTTCATGCACGACAGTTCGCGCCCCGATCGTGCACATCTTCTGAGTGACTTCCTTCAGGATAACGATGTCGCTCGACTAGAATGGCAAGCATATTATCCAGACACGAACCCTATCGCACATGCCTGGGATAAATTTGAAAGGCCGGTTTATGGACAACATGACGCACTAACCACTCTGAGGGAACTACGCCGAATCGCCGTTGAGGAGTGGGACAATCTGGAGTAACAGTGCGTTGATTAACTCGTGAATAGTATGCCACGACGAATACAGGCATGCATCAATGCAAGAGGACGTGCTACTGAGTACTAGAGATACCTATGTATACAACAATTTGGACCACCACTTCTGAAGGTCTCGCTGTATGGTGGTACCACATGCAATGTGTGGTTTTTAAACATTAAGTTTATTTTGATCTCTATTCCAATTTTCTGTACAGGTTCCGGCACTCTCGGAACTGAGGTGATGCAAAACTTTTTTGATTTGTCTACTTCAACATTCATTTTTATATTCTGTCGTCTTCTTGTGGCAATGTAATTCCTGTTGTCCCCGTAATCATTAATGTGCGTGTTTAAACTTTTCACTCCAAGTTCCTCTCTGATGTCAGCATACCTCCGTCTACCAGATAGTGTGCATCCTGCTACTCTTCTTAGGAGTCACATCTCCAGCCCTTGTGTTCTTCATCCGTGTCTTTTTGTTACAGTCCGCGATCCACTTCCATATCTCATGTAGATTCTCTCATCATCTGTAACATTCGAGTAGAGTTTCCTTTCTTACTGTACTTATGAGGTACCTATAGATTGTTCATTTGATGTAATTAAATCTTTATTATGTCGATTTCGATCACGAACGGGATAGTATTTTCTAAGAAATTGAAAGAGTTGGTCTTTCTATTTTCTGATCATGGACATAACATGAAGAAATGAACGATAGACATAACACTAGGGATGCGATTCCTAAGAAGAGTAACTGGGTGCACTCTTTCCGACAGACTGAGGTATTCTCACATCAGCAAAAGAACTTCAAGTGAAAAGTTCAAACGTCCAGATTAATGAATACAGGAACCACAGGAAGGACAATATCACAAGAATGTAAGACGGCAGAATATCAAAATGAATTATTACCCAGCGACCAGGAAGGTCCTTCGGAAGTCGAGAAAAACTGTATCGAGCAATAAATTCGAGCAAGAGAACTTAAGAGCGAACGGCTAATGCACGAAGAAATCAGAAGACGAAGAAGAACAACTTAATAATAATAGTGTACACAGCATGCCAAGTTCCCTGCACTCGGTGCTCTCCGTGATTTTGCCTGGCAGTCTACACTCCTTTAAATCCTTTGTTTTTCCTGGGAATTTTCTCCTGGTCACTATTTTTGTTTTGTTATAGATCTTAGCTGTTGTCAATAAAATCTACGCAGTTGTACGATAGGTTTAAAGGGTTTTTATAATCTCTTTCATTTGCTGCACAGTTTCCGAGAGAGTCTTACTTAACTGATACCTAAGATCCTGCCCGCTGTTTGTACCAGGGTAAACGAGTCGTGGAATAACATCGATTTCTTTGTGGTACTTACGGAATTTCTGTCTTTGAGACCGGAGACTGCCCAAATAATCAGTCTTCACACCGAAATAATAATTATGTCACTTTTCCGATTCCTCTGCTACAGATCTTGCATATTTGCTGTTCATATCAGTCAGTCTTTCACCACGACACTGTCATCACTGTTTCGACATACCGCCAGCTTTAGCATTCTATTCTGTCAATTCTAGAACAGAATAGTAAAAGCATTTCACCCACCACAAATATTAGATAACACATTACATCTGTGCACTAAAATGGCAGCCACTCCACACTGTTTTCCGCTGTTCTTTCCTATTTTCTTTGCTATCATAGATTTACTTATGCTTAACTAACGACTCTTAAATGCAATTTACAGTCAGATTGTTTTGCTGCACATACACTATCTGTCCAAAAATATCCAGACACCCCCCAAAACACACGTTTTATTTCCATTGTGCTGCCACCTACTGCCAGGAGCTCCATATCATCAACTTCAGTAGTCGTTAGATATCGTGAGAGAGCCGAATGTGTCGCTCCGCGGAACTCACGGACTTTGAAAGTGGTCAGGTGATTGGGTGTCACTTGTCTCATAGGTATTTACGCGAAACTTCCACACTCCTAAACATACCTAGGTCCACTGTTTCCAATGTGATAGCGAAGTGGAAACCGTGAAGGGACACGTACAGCACAAAAGCATACGGGCCGACCTCGCCTGTTGACTGACTGACAGAGACCGCCGACAGTTGAAGAGGGTCGTAATGTGTAATAGGTAGACATCTGTCCAGACCATCACGCAGGAATTCCCAACTGCATCAGGATCCACTCAAAGTACTACGTCAGTTAGGAGGAAGGTGAAAAAACTTGGATTTCATGGTTGAGCGGCTGCTCATAAGCCACACATCACGCCGATAAATGCCAAACGACGCCTCGCGTGGTGTAAGGAGAGTAACCATTGGATGATTGAACAGTGGAAAAACGTTGTTGGGAGTGGCGAATCACGGTACACAATGTGGTGATCCGATAGCAGGGTGTGTGTATGGCGAATGCCGGTGAACGTCATCTGCCAGTACCAACAGCAAAATTCGGAGGCGGTGGTGTTATGGTGTGGTCGTGTTTTTCATGGAGGGGGCTTACAACCCTTGTTGTTTTGCGTGCCACTATCAGAACACAGGCCTACATTGATGTTTTAAGCACCTTCTTGCTTCCCACTGTTGTAGAACAATTCGGGGATGGCGATTGCATCTTTCAACACGACCGACCACCTGTTCATAATGCACAGCCTTTGGCGGAATGGTTTCATGACAATAACATCCTTGTAAAGGACTGGCCTGCACAGTCCTGACCTGAATCCTATACAATAACTTTGGAATGTGTTTGAACGCCGAATTCATACCAGGCGTCACCGACCGACATCAATAGCTCTCGTCACTGCAGCACTCCGTGAAGAATGGGCTGCCATTCCCCAAGAAACCTTCCAGCACCTGATTGAACGCATGCCTGCCAGAGAGGAAGCTGTCATCAAGGGTGGCCAACACCATACTGAATTCCAGGATTACCGATGGAGGGTGCCACGAACTTGTAAGTCATTTTCAGCCAGGTGTCCGGATACTTTCGATCAGAAGATATTAAATTTTATGTAAACCTGCATCAGGATCTCCTACTGTATTTTGAATTCGGCTTACTACGGCGGCTTGTAGAATACCTTACGTAAGCTTGATAAATCTCCTGTGGACGCGGAAACCAACTGTCTGTGAGGCGTCGCTGGCTGCCTTTCCTACACTCGGCTTGTGAAATATCCGGTATTATAGGCTCTTTACACTCACACATTGCTGATTGCACGCTTCTACACGCGCACGTAAGTGACAGAAGGTTATACAACGCAAATAAAATAAGAGCTAAGAGCTACAGACCATCTTAACTCGTTTACAGCATTTCACAGAGGATATTGTACGAGTTAGAAATATATAATTCCACAACATCTGACCGAGAAGTTAGACCAAAATTAGCAAAATTACGATCTTTTCAGAGCTTTTAAGAACAACTGAGGGGAAATTTTGAAGATAAGTTGTTAATTCAGTGAAAAACTCCGACCTGAATATAAAATATTACTACGTTCTCATTTTAGACATTTTTGAAATTTCCAGAATTTTTTCATATTTCTTTCAAATAAATGTTGCAGATAAAGCACTAGACATTCCGAAGACACAGTATAGATTTATAGGAAAGAGCTACGGACATTCAGATTTATGTAAAACCTTTGCGAAGGAAATACTCCAGCCGCAGAGACCTTTTTCATGATTTTCTCCTAGAATCATGGCGTAAATAGATGTCTTTTAAAATCACTACACATATAATTTTGAAGCTGGGATGACCCATTCTCTCCAAGTTCACTGGGAAAGCAATGGTCTATTCATGAAAAATTACGGCATAACGGTAGATACTCTGATTGGTTCGCTGTATGTAATTTCATGTGATTTAAAGAAGCTTTTTGCGAACGCTTGGAGTGGCAAAAGAGAAGCGATTTACCCACACTCAGACTGATTGACCAGCTGAGTGCCGAGTGGAACTGAAGTAGTCTCCTAAATTTCGGATCTCAGAAGTGTTCTCATTCGGTGTGGCCATAAAACTCCAGGATATCAGAGCCAAGAAGGCAGCTTCGCTATATCAGGGGGTGTGGCCTGTGTTACTAGACAACCTACCTCAGTAAAGCTGCTGTAGTGTGGGACTATGATGAACCTCGTTCTTCGTGAGTGTTTGTGAAGTGGTATTTTAATTGCTCATGAGATGAAGGAGCAATAAGACTTGGAGCTACTGTCGTATTATGAACTTCAATTTTTTGTTTCTTGGTATTGTCTTCCAGGACTTTAAACCTCTTACTATTACTTATTTTCACTTTTAAGCTACGAAAGAAACTTTATCGACGTAAAGTTCAATTTGTTTTAATTTAATGGAGTTGAAGTTAATGGGTCACGTGCAAAGAACTTTCAAGAGAAACTTTGTCAATTGTTTGGATTTAGTTGTGAATTTCCTGTTCTTTAAGTTCGTGTTTGAGATAGTAGAATATAGCTTACTATATCTATAGTTTTAGTGTAATTCTTTTGTGACAGATTCTTTCGAACTTCATATTGTCTGTCTCAAGGTAACTGAATGAAGAATATTCAACAAGATAACCAACCAATGGGAATGATAGGTAATTGAAGATAGCACAACACTTGGATTGGACAACGTTTAGGAAGGATAGGACTGATGCTATGAGAGGTGTTGTGTTCATTGCAGTTAAAAGCTATTCAAAAGCAGTTGAGATCGATACTGGGTCGGACTGTGAAATAGTCTGGATAAAACTGTCAATCAGACAAGGATTGACCACTGTATTAGGATGTTTATACATACCGCCAGCATCCGCAAGAAACGTCGCAGAACGTTTCAGGAGAAGTCTTGTGTACAAAGGAAGTAAATACCCAAATTATCCATTAGTTATAGGTGGAGAATTTAATTTGTCATCCACTGACTGGGAAATTACACGTTTATCACAGGGGGCTGAAGCAAAGATCCGTATGAAGTTATTCTAGGAGCGCTCTCAACATACAGCTTTGAGAAATTGGTTAGAAAACCAACTCGAGATGGGAACATATTAGATATCTTGGCGACAAACAGACCTGATCTTTTTGAGGAAGTTAATCTAGAACAAGGTATTAGTGGCCATAATGTCGTTGTGGCTTCTATATCAGTGCAAGTTGAAAAAAAAAAAACAGCGTAGAATTTTCTTGTTTGGGAAAGCAAATAAAAGTATTATTAATGAATATCTTCATAGTCAGCTCTAAGCATTCACCGGGGGCACAAAGATATTGTGCACCTTTGGTCGGAATTTAAAGGTATTGTCCACCATGTGCTAGAGAAGTATGTGCCTAGCAAAAATATAGGGGAGGGAAAGGATCCACCTTCGTATAACAAGCATATTAGGAAGCTGCTAAGAAAGCAGAGAATTTTGCACAGTCGTTTTAAACGTAGTCACTGCCCCGCTGAAAAACAGAAATTATGCTAAATGAAAGCAGCTGTCAGAAGGACAATGAGAGATTCTTTTAACAAATTTGAAAGCAATATTTTATCTGCAGTTTCTAAAAATAACCCCAAAAATTTTGGTCGTACGTTAAATCTATGAAAGCTACAAATAATTCAATACCTTCTCTTGTTGCTGTACGGGTAATGTAACTGATGATGATAAACAGAAGGCCGAAATTCTAAACCTAACTTTCAAAAACTCTTTTACGGTAGAGGACTGCAGCACCATTCCCCCTTTCAATCATCGAACAAACGCAAGGATGGCTGACATAGTGTTTAGTGTATTTTGGATTGTAAAACAGTTAAGTTTCTTAGACGCCAGGAAGGCATCTGGCCCAGACGGTATCCCCGTAAGAGTATATGTTGACTGTGCTACAAATATAGCACCATTCTTATCCATAATCTATCAGAGATAATTGGAACAGCGGAAAGTTCCACGGGACTACACGAAGGCCCAGATCATAGCAATCAATAAAAAGGGGTAGAAAATCGGGTGCACATAATTACCGGCCAATTTCACTGACATCGATTTGTTGTAGAATCATGGAACATATTTTGTGTTCAGATATAATGATCTTTCTAGACTCTGAGAAGCTCATCTGCAGAAACCAGCACGGTTTTAGGAAACAGCGGTCATGCGAGACACAGCTGGCCCTCTTTGAGCATAATATACAACAGGCTCTAGATACGGGCTCCCAGGTTGATGCCATATTTCTCGACTTTCGAAAGGCGCTCGACTCAGTTCCGCACTGTCGCTTGCTCCAAAAAGTGCGCGCTTACGGTCTGTCCGATGACATATGCGGTTGGATAAAAAGTTTTCTAACAAGCAGGGAGCAGTATGTCGTCCTGAACGGGGTGACTTCAACATAAACTAGTGTAACTTCAGGTGTGCCCCAGGGCAGCATACTAAGTCCGCTGCTTTTTACGATTTACATAAACGATCTGGTTGATTGTGTTGACAGCGGCATTAGACTGTTTGCCGATGATGCTGTAGTCTACAGGAAAGTAGTATCACACGAAAGTTGTGAACAAATCAATGACGATTTTCGGTAAATTAATGAGGTGTAATGACTGGCAGTTATCTCTCAATATTAGTAAGTGTAACCTACTGCGTATAACAAGGCGAAAATCCCCATTAATGTACGAGTACAAAATAAGTGCCCAGTCTTTGGAAGCGGTAACTTCCGTCAAGTATCTGGGTGTGACTATTCGAAATGATCTCAAATGGAATGATCAGATTACACAAGTAACGGGTAAGGCGAACTCTAGATTGCTGTTTATTGGTAGAATCCTGAAGCGATGCACTCCTTCAACAAAGGAAATAGCTTACAATACCTTAGTTCGTCCAGTCTTAAGAGTATTGCTCGTCTATGGGACCCTTAACAGTTGCGTCTGATTCAAGAGATTGAGAAGGTCAAAAAAGAAAATCGGCAAGATTCGTTACTGATACATTTAGCCGTAGCGAGAGCATTGCAAATCTCACAGATAGTTTGAAGTGGGACACACTTGCAGATAGACGGCGCGCTAAACAGAAGGGGCTGCTCACCAAATTCCGAAATCCGATTTTCACCAAGGATGTAGAGTATATGTTATTACCACCAACTTTCAAAAGCGCGCAATAGTAACCATTCAGAGATAAGGGAAATTAGAGCTCGTACTGAGGCGTTGAGACAGTCGTTTTTCTTTCCCGCGATCCGCGAGTGGAACAGAGGGGTGGAAATATGAATTTGGCGCGAATTGTGCCCTCCGCCACACACCACTTGGTGGCTAGAGGAATATATATGTAGATGTACATGTAGCTACACTTGTAGTGTCAGTAGTAACTAAGAGATACCTAATAAGGTAAGCGAAATTTATTTCATAAGCTGGGTGTTTATAAAATAACACAATGTCAGATGTCGCAGTCGGTATGTCAACTTACTGGGCTCACTCATTCCGAAGTTACTAACTTTGCAGATTACAAGAATGATTAAAATAAGGAAGCAGGTCAATACGATTTTTTAAAGCGAAATTTGTGAAAACCGCGTCGTGATCTGAACTTAGGATCATGAGATATTTTAATTTTGATTGAGCATAATAATCAGAATTGACAGTAGCTGGTAGCGACCATGTTAAGTCATTGTTACACAGTAGAAAGAAGGCGCTCTCAAAAAACGCGAAGCATCATGGCGGGAGTTCCGACTGCAGAGTCAGGAAACCCCGAGGGTTAGTATAAGAATACCAGCAAGGGCAAAAATATAAACACAGCATCGCTTGCAGCGGCAAACTCTGTCCGAAGACCAAACGAAATAATCCATGGCAGTGCAGCACACAAACGGAAAATAGTCTATCATGAAACTACGTTTCGTCAGAGTTAGGAGGTAGGGGAAATCATTTCGAGTACCATTCTGAGAGTGTCTCCAGTATAGCAATCGAGACAGAACATTACATTACGAGAACGATTAATATTTCTAATGTGGACTGTATTGCTACCGACGGCGGGTTTAGACCATTTTGTGTGTTAAGAATATTGTATTACCTATTATCAGCAAATACAAAACCATCCTAGCTGTGTGGAGTTGTGTGTAACAGCGTTGTGGTTGCTTAGAATTATAAATTCCTTGTGCCAGTAACTGTTAAGCTCACTGCTGTAGTGTCATGCTCATTGGAGGTAGTTGTGATCGTGAGAGCTCTGTGACTTCTGATAAACGCATTTGTATCTCTGTTTAATTGCTGTGGCAGAGGATGTAGATGAAGATGAAATGGGAGATATGATATTGCGTGAAGAGTTTGACAGAGCGCTGAAAGAGCTAAGTCGAAACAAGGCCCCGGGAGTAGACAACATTCCATTAGAACTACTTACAGCCTTGGGAGAGACAGTCCTGACAAATCTCTACCATCTGGTGAGCAAGATGTATGAGAAAGGCGAAATACCCTCAGACTTCAAGAAAAATATAATAAATCCAATCCCAAAGAAAGCAGGTGTTGACAGATGAGAAAATTACCGAACTATCAGTTTAATAAGTCACAGCTGCAAAATACTAAAGCGAATTCTTTACGGATGAATGGAAAAACTGGTAGAAGCCGACCTCGGGGAAGATCAGTTTGGATTCCGTAGAAATGCTGGAACACGTGAGGCAATACTGACCATACGGTTTATCTTAGAAGAAAGATTAAGGAAAGGCAAACCTACGTTTCTAGCATTTGTAGACTTAGAGAAATCTTTTGACACTGTTGACTGGAATACTCTCTTTCAAATTCTGAACGTGGCAGGGGTAAAATACAGGGAGCGAAAGGCTATTTACAATTTGTACAGAAACCAGATGGCAGTTATAAGAGTCGAGGGGCATGAAAGGGAAGCCGTGGTTGGGAAGGGAGTGAGACAGGGTTGTAGCCTCTCCCCGATGCTATTCAATCTGTATATTGAGCAAGCAGTAAAGGAAACAAAAGAAACGTTCGGAGTAGGTTTTAAAATCCATGGAGAAGAAGTAAAAACTATGAGGTTCGCCGATGACATTGTAATTCTGATAGAGACAGCAAAGGACTTGGGAGAGCAGTTGAACGGAATGGACAGTGCCTTGAAAGTAGGGTATAAGATGAACATCAACAAAAGCAAAATGAGGATAATGGAATGTAGTCGAATTAAGTCGGGTGATGCTGAGGGAATTGGATTAGGAAATGAGACACTTGGAGTAGTAAAGGAGTTTTGGTATTTGGGGAGAACAATAACTAATGATGGTCGACGTAGAGAGGATATAAAATGTAGACTGGCAATGGCAAGGAAAGCGTTTCTGAAGAAGAGAAATTTGTTAAAATCGACTATTGATTTAAGTGTCAGGAAGTCGTTTCTGAAAGTATTTGTATGGAGTGTAGCCATGTATGGAAGTGAAACATGGACGATAAATAGTTTAGACAAGAAGAGAATAGAAGCTTTCGAAATGTGGTGCTACAGAAGAATACTGAAGATTAGATGGGTATATCGCGTAACTAATGAGGAGGTATTGAATAGAATTGGGTAGAAGTTTGTGGCACAACGTGACGAGAAGGAGGGACCGGATGGTAGGACATGTTCTGAGGCATCAGGGGATCACAAATTTAGCATTGGAGGGCAGCGTTGAGGGTAAAAATCGTAGAGGGAGACCAAGAGACGAATACACTAAGCAGATTCAGAAGGATGTAGGCTGCAGTGGGTACTGGGAGATGAAGAAGCTTGCACAGGATAGAGTAGCATGGAGAGCTGCATCAAACCAGTCTCAGTACTGGAGAGCACAACAACAACAACTTAATTGCTGTAACGAATGTACATCCACCAAATCGGGGAAATGGGCGACAACAATATATTAAGATGACGAAATCACTTGTAGATGGAAACATGTCTGAAAACGGTGTCGGGGTTGTTTGCTATTTGAGCTATAAAGTAGCTGCGGAAACCATGTGTACTGTGGCCGGTATTCAGGTATTCATACACATGTAGCAATGTGTCACGGGAAGAATGTGATCATTCCCCTACATGATTTTTCACGCCAAAAACCCAGTTCTCTGCGTCATCTATTCAGCTGATGTGGATTTGCTGTGCCTCAAAAATTTGGATTCTGTGCGTTTAAATATCCATCGAGCTGAAACCCATGTCCCATCAGACTATCCAACGTCACAGATGCCATAAGCCACTGACAGAAAGCTACAAGTTTTCTGTTCTCATCAAAACCATAAATTCTGTATGGATTCATCTTTTAACACATGTGCAGTGCCGTCAGAGCACTACCAACAGAGAGACCAGGCTGGTTAGAAAGACGTCACACAGATTTCTTTAGACTCAAAGAATATCAGATTGCCTGTTGGTCAAAGTGTCTAGTGTTACCGGTTTTGGTCAATCACTTGTGGATGCATAGGCCATATTTCCTGCATTCAGGGACTTATCATACTGGCGCTTAATGGTGGTCTTGTTTGTTGCTTCTGTACCATAATTTACTATAAAGGCATTCTGAGCTTCGGAATAACTCACACATCTAATGTTCTGACTGATGATGAGGACTCTCTGTTGTAATGTGTAACCCATTTCTCCTTCAATTAAACAAGGATCATTACTGCAACAGAAACGAACATCGTCTTGTATGGTTTTGCCATTTTTGAACACTCCAGTCAGCTGTTGCTACGCCCACCACATCAAAACTGCTTCAACATGTAGATTCTCTGTCATTAGAGTGCCGGCCGAAGTGGCCGTGCGGTTAAAGGCGCTGCAGTCTGGAACCGCAAGACCGCTGCGGTCGCAGGTTCGAATCCTGCCTCGGGCATGGTTGTTTGTGATGTCCTTAGGTTAGTTAGGTTTAACTAGTTCTAAGTTCTATGGGACTAATGACCTCAGCAGTTGAGTCCCATAGTGCTCAGAGCCATTTGAACCATTTGTCATTAGAGTAAGCATAATTTCAAGGTTAACATTGATCGCATAAGTGGTCACCAACATAGGAACACAGTGTACCCTCATGTGTAGACTGCGGCAAGGCACACACCGCCAGCTATCGCAGCTGAGAATGTTTGAAGCACGCTGCCGCAAGAAACAGAGGCAGACCGCCAGCAACAGCAACTATGTTGCCCGCAAACATTCACTCGGGGTGAGTTTTAAGAACGCCACTAAGACCCAGATTTGCAAAGGAGAAGAATCGGATGACATAGTACATCCTAGGACCGCCGGTTCCCAAGTATCTGCACTAACGGCAACCGTCTAGGCCATCTTCAACGGACAATGAATGCGCCGACATAGTCTGTAGTCACAGAGGCATTACCGTCTGAGTGACGAACGTCAGTGGTCTCTACACGAAAGATGGTGAATTCCGCCACGGCCTCCGCGATAAGGCTGTCGACGTCTGCTCAGTGTGAGAGACCATCCCAAGTTTAGTCTCAATTTACGTGCGCCGAACTGTGTCTCTTCCGTAATTACAGATCCACAGTCAGCGGCTGCTTCTATATGTTTACACGTCCCTCGCACATTATCCTGTATAGTAATAGTCACTAAACGCATGGAGGCCGTGACGTCGAGACCTCTCATGGACGTATCAATTTCGGTTCGCCTGTCGTCACCCCCGCCCCCCCCCCCCCCTCTCCCGTCCACCAAGTGAGGCCTGGTGGAGCCGGAATACATCGTTCGTTGCTTTTGTTCTCTGGCACAGTCTTTGTGGGGTACGATTTTAGCTCCAGACATCAAGCATGACACTCCCGTCAAATGAGCAATTGTGGCAGGTGGCTTCTCCGTGCTGCAGAACAGGTAGTCTCCATTGTCGCTGGTCCTCACGAGTGAACGAGGTATCCTGGTAATGGCCGAAAGCGTTCTTGATGTGACGCTGGTGAAAGACGCGCCGCACATTATCACAGCTTTACCTGTCATTTTCAACTTGGTCCTTGATAGGACGCAAGTTCAGCGGTGAGGTACGCCACCACAATAATAGCTACCATTTCCGAAACTTGTGGAAATTTAGGCAATTACGTATAAAAAATATGTTAATGTTCAAAAATATTATATACTTATACAGTGTTGTATCACGAACGCCTGTTGGATCATTACGGATTAGTTATCAAACTAATATTCAGGGCTCAGCAACAAAACCACAAAACTGTGGATATTTTGATATTGGTACTATGATTATAACACGCACATATGTAACGTAGCAGATTTTTCAGCACTATTAAAGCAAATACAATACGGAGAGGTAATATGAAAAATTTGTTCACCCCAATGTTCTGTTTTGCACATTGCGCAACCTTCTTGTAATCATTATGCATCTTCAAAATCGACTACATCATTCAAAACTTCGATGCCATCGACGACTTGAGCGTCTCCAATTAGAGAATGATGAAAGTGCTAGGTATATCTGGGTGTAAAGTGCACACAGGTTTCAGATCCTCGATTTTACGTCAAAATACGGCTTTCCCTTGAGGCCACAGTGGTTCAAAACGTCCTTAAAAGTTGAGGTTAGGTCTTCCCGCTTCATCTGTAGGTCCACAGTGACATAGGCATCATCGTTATGGTCTGTTTTTATGCACTTTTTGGATGGATCAACGGATCTTCCTTTTTCAACATTATTTAGCTTATTTGCATCCATTTAATTTTGTTTCCTGTGGTGTCAACATTAGGTTCACATTGCGGTTGTCAGTTTTAGAACATCCAAATTGCTGGTCTCGATTCAAGTTACAAAAATAGTATATCTTCTCCTACAGGTTCTCCTAATATTTATATAGTCACTTGGTAGGTACATGCGTTGCTGAATTTTAAAAGCTCGTTCAGCACCACTGAAATCGGCATCATTTGGTAGAAATGTGTGTACAGGAATCAGGAATATCTGAGAAACTGAAATGGACAATTCTCCAAGGTAGCCGTCAACATCATGGTTATTTTGACGTTTGGGTTTTGGCTACTGCATGAATCTACACACAAAATTAGGTCAGTAGTGTTTTTCTTCAAATTGTTCTCAATATACTTTCTGGGCACCTCGACCTCGGTTCTTCGAAACTACCGAAGCAAAATCCTTTCCCAGTTGTACCAGAATCAACTCCAGAGCTATACACTCTCAACTGTCTTTTTCAGAACGCAATGCTGGTTCTGATTCTCGGCAACCGCAGTCTTCCCAAGATCAAACGCAATCATTTCAACTACTTCAACCTCTTTTGCCATTTGCATATCTTGCTTCATCTTTCTTTGATCAGCTCTTGCTACCATTAAGTGACCTTTAGGTTCTAAACTCAATGCTTCTTTCTGAGTTGGATCATTCTCTGACTGCATTTTGTATGAAGCGAATCGCAACGGTTACAAGTATCCTTTTACAGAGCATTTCTTTTTACGTTGAAGTACTAGTAGACTGTGACTTTATACGTTGACGTACTCACTGGATTGTTAACTTCCAATTTGTATTGTTCATACGTTATAAAAAAACTCCTTATCATTTACAGTACGACAATAATGCGATATGTATCTAGGAATTTTATTTATTTTGTTTACTGCTTGCTAAACCCTCTCATCATCTTATTGTGATCACGTTTCATCCTCTTCTGTCAGCAATATTATCAGAGGTAACCTTTTGTAATGCTGTGTTTACTTGTTTTGAGGAGAAGTACTAAATGTCTGCACAAATTGTATCCCGACAACACTCAACACCAGCAGCTGTGTTTACCCTTGAGAATTTCTTCCTTTCAGACAGTTCATTTCTTTTCTGTTTCATTGGAACATGTTTTACTATAGAAGTGGGTAACAAAGTGTTAGCACCGTTCTGTAGTTCACTGAACTTCTTAAATTCTTTACGCCGTGTTTCTTCAGTCACAGCATAGGACATTTTTTTCGCATATTTGCAGACTAAGAAACTAATTCCTTTGATGGCTTCAGCGGCTATCATTGTAGTAATATTCGTTTTTGTTCCTTTTAAATTGCATTATTTTCGCATTTTGTTTTGGATACTCTATTTTTTGGCCCTTCCTTGGCCGTTTCTGATATATGCATGTCTTCAGCTCGAGCCCTGTAGGGCAAATAAGTATATTAACTCAATATCACTATTTTAACAGAATTTGACTGTGAATGACGTTAAAGTGTATAAAACCTAACTTCATTAATCAAATACATGGTAAAGTAGGCTCATGCAGTAGATGTATTCATTTAGATTTTTTAACACAAATGTTAATGCGAATATAATTTATATGCAGTAATTGTAAGCCATATCGATTAGTTAAAGAACCTATAACTCACAACTTTACAGCACAAATTGCTAACGAAATCGCAAATGCATAAAATATATTAGAATTGTTTAACACGCATTACTTACCTTATTATGAATTTCTTGTTTCGATTATTCAGTATCATTTAAAGGTCTAACATAAAGTAAAACTAAATATGTACCATTTAATATTCACAATAAGCAGAAAAAACAAAATTGTAATAAACGTGGAATTTACCTAAGTAGTTACGTCAGCAGCCAGTCTTATCTACTCAGAACTATACATCAGAGTACTGTGTTTCACAACTGCGCTCAGTGTCTTAAATAGGTGTATGTTTGAGGTAGGTCGGGGAGGGGCGGAAGGATAAATGGAGTGAGGCTGGAAACAGAGAAGGGTGGCTGAGATGTTATGAGTTTAACAAGAGAGCTCTTGATAAAATTATAGAACGTACAATTATATTAAGATTCTCGTTGAAACATTAATAGTTTAGAATAATTAGTATTTAAAATGTAAAGAGCATAAAATAGTAACATTATGAAAATGAGCTGGCAAAATAGACAAGGAAGGGGATGAGGGTGGGGGGAAGGATCGATAGTCGCAGGGATGCTATGTGTTTAACAAGAGAGGGTCTTATACTAAAATAGTAAAAAGTCAGTAATGTAAACAACCTTCATAAGATACCAGAATAGATGCGTAAAACTGTAAAAGGGGGATAAAATAGCAGATTATAAAAGTGGAAATAAAGTAGCGAAAGCTGAAATAGTATCTGAAGATATTCAAAGTGTGAAACTTTGAAAGCAGGAAGTCATAAATTCTTGTTCTGAAAGTATAAAATTACTTTTTCTATTTTCTTCCTTAATGTATTGAAATTACAGGCCTTGAACAATGTATGCATGAATAGTGAAAGACATAAAGATCGTAAAATTACGATGTGAGATTCTGTTGAGGACCTACAACTGCATGAAGTGTCATTAACTATTACGAATTTTTTTAAGTTGAAGATATAAAACCGTAAAAATATAAACAAATTATTACAGTGAAACTATGTGCAGCAAATAAAGTTATAGTGAAAAGGTGTGACGGTTATGGCTACCTGCATTTGCTTCTGCTTTGTGGCGCTGCATGTTGCACAGTTTTGCAATACGTACAGAAGCTAGTCTACATGCCGGCCTGCTGCTAGGACGGTGTGTGAGCCGATGCGCTGCCGCTGTCTCTTCTCGGTGAGCAGAACTGTGATCACGTGCGCTACGATGAGACAGACGATTGGAAGAGGGTTTCAAAGTCTGTATGAAATGCACTGTTCATAAAATACACCCCTGGAAATGGAAAAAAGAACACATTGACACCGGTGTGTCAGACCCACCATACTTGCTCCGGACACTGCGAGAGGGCTGTACAAGCAATGATCACACGCACGGCACAGCGGACACACCAGGAACCGCGGTGTTGGCCGTCGAATGGCGCTAGCTGCGCAGCATTTGTGCACCGCCGCCGTCAGTGTCAGCCAGTTTGCCGTGGCATACGGAGCTCCATCGCAGTCTTTAACACTGGTAGCATGCCGCGACAGCGTGGACGTGAACCGTATGTGCAGTTGACGGACTTTGAGCGAGGGCGTATAGTGGGCATGCGGGAGGCCGGGTGGACGTACCGCCGAATTGCTCAACACGTGGGGCGTGAGGTCTCCACAGTACATCGATGTTGTCGCCAGTGGTCGGCGGAAGGTGCACGTGCCCGTCGACCTGGGACCGGACCGCAGCGACGCACGGATGCACGCCAAGACCGTAGGATCCTATGCAGTGCCGTAGGGGACCGCACCGCCACTTCCCAGCAAATTAGGGACACTGTTGCTCCTGGGGTATCGGCGAGGACCATTCGCAACCGTCTCCATGAAGCTGGGCTACGGTCCCGCACACCGTTAGGCCGTCTTCCGCTCACGCCCCAACATCGTGCAGCCCGCCTCCAGTGGTGTCGCGACAGGCGTGAATGGAGGGACGAATGGAGACGTGTCGTCTTCAGCGATGAGAGTCGCTTCTGCCTTGGTGCCAATGATGGTCGTATGCGTGTTTGGCGCCGTGCAGGTGAGCGCCACAATCAGGACTGCATACGACCGAGGCACACAGGGCCAACACCCGGCATCATGGTGTGGGGAGCGATCTCCTACACTGGCCGTACACCACTGGTGATCGTCGAGGGGACACTGAATAGTGCACGGTACATCCAAACCGTCATCGAACCCATCGTTCTACCATTCCTAGACCGGCAAGGGAACTTGCTGTTCCAACAGGACAATGGACGTCCGCATGTATCCCGTGCCACCCAACGTACTCTAGAAGGTGTAAGTCAACTACCCTGGCCAGCAAGATCTCCGGATCTGTCCCCCATTGAGCATGTTTGGGACTGGATGAAGCGTCGTCTCACGCGGTCTGCACGTCCAGCACGAACGCTGGTCCAACTGAGGCGCCAGGTGGAAATGGCATGGCAAGCCGTTCCACAGGACTACATCCAGCATCTCTACGATCGTCTCCATGGGAGAATAGCAGCCTGCATTGCTGCGAAAGGTGGATATACACTGTACTAGTGCCGACATTGTGCATGCTCTGTTGCCTGTGTCTATGTGCCTGTGGTTCTGTCAGTGTGATCATGTGATGTATCTGACCCCAGGAATGTGTCAATAAAGTTTCCCCTTCCTGGGACAATGAATTCACGGTGTTCTTATTTCAATTTCCAGGAGTGTAGTTCTGCTAATTTAATGTGTTGCTAAACGCTTGAATTTCTGCTAGGCTCATTTTTAAAGTTGTCTGAGATTTTACAACACTAGAAAGAACAAAACCGTGTGACGTTACGGTCAGTGATGTCAACTGAATAACTTGGATCACTATTGCAAAACAGATGGCATTTCGTTCTTCTTCGTTAAAATGGAAATTTGGAATGGAGAGATGGCGCCTCGTTAAAATTGCTGTTAAATGGTAGCACATTGGAGATGTTGCTCGAAATTTTTGTCAAACTAGAATGGTCTTCTCCGTGATGTGGTAATCTCACTATTTCCATTTTGGTGATTGGATCACTCTTGCTAATTGTTATTCAGTTGGGTACGCTGCAGATCTCAGCTGAAAGACGGAGCTGAAGGCGTCAACATAGCCGATACCCTACGCCTCTTCACAACTAGAGGCCACCTCCAACTAGGGCTGACTCATCTGATCGCTCTGGACAGCTACCTCCACACATCTGCATCAGCAGAAAATAGCTGTATTTTGCGAAAGGGAAACGTCCAGTAACGCTCCAACCAAAAGGACAGTGAAGAGGATAAGGCGGGAGGTAAGTGCTGCCGCCGATAATCACTGGAAACACACTCCTTGTTAATGACGCGAGTACCTGGAAGGCCATTCTGATGGGACGTCAAATTACTCAGCCCATTCAGATCGACCAAGTCACGGTAAGTGAGAAAGCCAATGCTGTGGCCAGTGTGAGGCGAACTTCAGTCCTGTCCAATCCCAGGTACCTAGTGCATGTCCAAATCGTCAAAGAAAGCCTGCCAGTGTTCCTGGACGCCATACACGACAGGGGAGATGTTCTCATCGACGCAGTTGCCACAGAAGAGGTTACCACTCTCACCTGTTCGCTTTTGCGCCAGATGCCAGTAGCCGCCACAGATCATCTCAAGGCTGTTTTCAACCGGATTCTCCGCACAGAGGTGTGGAAACATACAGAGGTCTTTGCTGTCCACAAGACTTGTGAAGACCCGGCAAGGCCGATAAGTTTGCTCCCCGCTCTGAGCAAAGTCTTTGAGCGGCGGTGCGCATCCGCCTTCTACAGTATGTAGTCAGAACAGCTGCTGTCTGAGGAACAGTTTGAATTCCAGAAAGAAGGAGTGGCGACGTCTTGTGGAGGGGGCACTCAAGGGGACGTGTCCTGGATCTTGCGGCACGATTGTGTTGCCTACCACGAAAGAGTCGTGCTTGGTGGTGTACCAGGTGCATTCAAGTTCTAAGGCCTCCGATTTTTTTTCTAATTAACTACTCACCCGAAATCGATGAAACTGGCGTTACTTCTCGACGTAATCGCCCTGCAGACGTACACATTTTTCACAATGCTGACGCCATGATTCCATGGCAGCGGCGAAGGTTTCTTTAGGAGTCTGTTTTGAGCACTGGAAAATCGCTGAGGCAATAGCAGCACGGCTGGTGAATGTGCGGCCACGGAGAGTGTCATTCATTGTTGGAAAAAGCCAAAAGTCACTAGGAGCCACGTCAGGTGAGTAGGGAGCATGAGGAATCACTTCAAAGTTGTTATCACGAAGAAACTGTTGCGTAACGTTAGCTCGATGTGCGGGTGCGTTGTCTTGGTGAAACAGCACACGCGCAGCCCTTCCCGGACGTTTTTGTTGCAGTGCAGAAAGGAATTTGTTCTTCAAAACATTTTCGTAGGATGCACCTGTTACCGTAGTGCCCTTTGGAACGCCATGGGTAAGGATTACGCCTTGCTGTCCCAGAACATGGACACCATTATTTTTTCAGCACTGGCGGTTACCCGAAGATTTTTGGTGGCGGTGAATCTGTGTGCTTCCATTGAGCTGACTGGCGCTTTGTTTCTGGATTGAAAAATGCCATCCACGTCTCATCCATTGTCACAACCGACGAAAAGAAAGTCCCATTCGTGCTGTCGTTGCGTGTCAACATTGCTTGGCAGCATGCCACACGGGCAGCCGTGTGGTCGTCCGTCAGCATTCGTGGCACCCACCTGGATGACACTTTTCGCATTTTCAGGTCGTCATGCAGGATTGTGTGCACAGAACCCACAGAAATGCCAACTCTGGAGGCGATCTGTTCAACAGTCATTCGGCGATCCCCCAAAACAATTGCCTCCACTTTCTCGATCATGTCGTCAGACCGGCTTGTGCGAGCCCGATGTTGTTTCGGTTTGTTATCACATGATGTTCTGCCTTCATTAAGCTGTCGCACCCTCGAACGCACTTTCGATACATCCATAACTCCATCACCACATGTCTCCTTCAACTGCCGATGAATTTAATTGGTTTCACACCACGCAGATTCAGAAAACGAATGATTGCACGCTGTTCAAGTAAGGAAAACGTCGCCATTTTAAGTATTTAAAACAGTTCTCATTCTCGCCGCTGGCGGTAAAATTCCATCTGTCGTACGGTGCTGCCATCTCTGGGACGTATTGACAATGAACGCGGCCTCATTTTAAAACAATGCGCATGTTTCTATCTCTCTCCAGTCCGGAGAAATAAAATCGGAGGCCTTAGAACTTGAATGCACCTCGTATTGCGCAGGAGCCACGAGATAGTAGGTCGTACACACACACACACACACACACACACACATGATAGCCGTAAGTACCACTGGGGCCAAGGTGGAGACGTGATGGACGGAGTGGCTGTCAGATGGTGCATGGTGAAGAACAAGAAGCCTTCCCTGAGTTGGTATGCCAAGGAGCTGTCTACGGACGTCATTAACGTTCAGCATGAGGCATGGCCGCCTTGTGGACACGAATAATCTGGTGAAATGGTTGGTGACCTTTCCAGGGACCAAAGGACAGCGACTCCAGTGGAGACGGAGAGAGCCGCTTCTGCGTTTCAAGAGCAGCACTGCCTACGTGCTTTAGTAGCCAACGGCTGGATCCTGTTGATTAAGTTGTTCAGTATAATGTACACTGCAGAGTACAAGCAAAGCATTAAGGGCGTGACCGAATCATCACGATTTTACTGAACAGACGACAAACTACATATAATCGCTTACAGTTGCTTATGTGGAAATTATTATTAAATGTCATCTCAGGTACTTAAGGTTGCCAGGCTTTGAATGAGCTAATTTGGTCATAATTAATTCTGAAATGTACTTTGAATGTAAAAGCAAAGTTGTTAACTGTGCTTTTTATTCAAAATTCAAAGATGAAAAAGACGCAAACTAATTCTAATGCCATGTAGTGGCAGCTATCTTTAAACTATTCTCCGCCGCGCGGGATTAGCCGAGCGGTCTAAGGCCCTGCAGTCGTAGACTGTGAGGCTGTTCCCGGCGGAGGTTCGAGTCCTCCTTCGGGCATGTGTGTGTGTGTGTGTGTGTGTGTGTGTGTGTGTGTGTGTGTGTGTGTGTGTGTGTTTGTCCGTAGGATAATTTAGGTTAAGTAATGTGCACGCTTAGGGACTGATGACCTTAGCAGTTAAGTCCCATAAGATTTCACACACATTTGAAAATTTTTTGAAACTGTTCAAACGGCTCTGAGCACTATGGGACTTAACATCTGTGGTCATCAGTCCCCTAGAACTTAGAACTACTTAAACCTAACTAACCTAAGGACATCACACACATCCATGCCCGAGGCAGGATTCGAACCTGCGACCGTAGCAGTCGCGCGGTTCCGGACTGAGCGCCTAGAACCGCTAGACCACCGCGGCCGGCTTTTCAAACTGTTCTGCGTAATTAATTCTTCAAATTTGTTAACTGGATTGTTAACTTTCAGATAGCAAAATTAACGCCAGAAAACGAAAATTCATAGATACTTACCGATTAAATGAACTGCACTGTTAACATTGTACTCTGAAATACTATAGTCTCCGAAAGTATTATTACAGTTCCTAATTTTAACAAAAGTTGTTGTTTGTGATGAATGACAAAGAATTCTGAATCGAACAGAAATGGAATCATCAAAAAAAGTCCCTAAAGTTGAAATTAAATGTTCTTTCACTTTGACCAATTGTGACATACTCGGTAAAGAAAAGCACTTTATCGAACTAAATGAAAGCCTTGTCTTATCAGTGTATGCATAGATGGAAGCGTGATTGTGGCTGCGCATCGAAGCGGTGACGGACGAGTATTTTCCACAGCTCAGTCACGTCCTGATAAATTAATACATGCCAAGCAACATGACACTTCCCAGACCCATTGTTCCAGTGGCAACCACGATTCATGAAACTTCACAGTGTCGTAAGTCCGTAAATTCTAGCATCTGCAACTTCGTAATTACAAAGACGACGTGATAGTGGGTAAGCGAAAAGCCATACCACTTTGAAGATTAGACGCTCTTTTAGCATCACAGTGGGACAATGCGTCTATGCAGTTCAACGCCTCTCCACTTCTTTCGCTATGATTTGGATACGGCATCACTGAGCGCACCGAGCAATCGCCCAACCCGCTTGCTGCATTCTCGCGGTATTAATTTTTAACTTAATTAAAGTATCGCTTAACCCTATCGAACTGGGCAGTTGTCTATCATTTGATAAATAACAGCTACAGTGTTTTCATCTTTTTCAAATAATACATGTATAGAAAGTAACACATTTTTCAAATTTACAGATACAGCTTTGCCATACTCCACATACAACAGATTAGTCGACCTAGATCTGTATCGAAATCGATATTATGAAATTATTTTTTATGTATGTGGTACAGTAATTCCGTTATAAATGTATTTGTCAACAAGTAATATTACACACAAAGTCCGTGGTTGTAGAGCGTCGTCTTACGGTTGTCGTGTGATGGCACGCAGGCGCATGTGGATGTGCTCCTTAAACGTGAGAGCCATGTTGATTGTGCTAATTACAAGCCTTGACCATGATTGATTTCTGCATTTTATTGTAAAATAAAAAGTGATCTTGTTCTTACGACGCTGCAGGCACGGCTGATTTGATTAGTACCATTTGCTCAAAGAAAGTAACTTTGGAATTTTGCTCTGCGCCAGCGATTCATTTATTGTTTTACTTTACAATTGATTGTGCTCAGATTTACGCGCACATAGTTCTGTAGATAGTTGATATTAGCTTATCGTAGTGACTAACTGGTGATGGGAGTAGCCATAATCATTGTTTCGCTGCGTGCAATTTGTTTAAGCTGTCTTAGTGTCGTGTGGTTAAGTGCGGAAGCTATACAGACTTGTTTGTTGCCTTTGCCTGTCTGTGGGCAATGGCAGTTTATCGTAATTATTATTGTGGTTGTCAGAATATAATTCTCTTTTGTAAGTAGGCTGTTTAGGTTTTTATGTTACTAACGCCACGTAGCTCTCTCTATTAAAATCGGTGACTGCGCTGTCTGCAGTCTGTGGCTAGTTGGACTCGTTGTTGGACGTTTTTCGCCAATGTAGCGTTGTGCAATTAGATGTGAACAGCCCGTAGCGTTGGGGAGTTGGAGGTGAGCCGCCAGGAGTGATGGATGTGAGGAGAGAGATGCCAGAGTTCTGAGCGGACGATTTGGACGCGTGTCCGTAAGAAAAAGGAAATTTGTTAAACTGGATATCACGAATTTATACATATATATTACGACTTTTGAACACTATTAAGATAAATACATTGTTTGTTCTCTATCAAAACCTTTCATTTGCTAACTACACTATTGGCCATTAAAATTGCTACACCAAGAAGAAATGCAGATGATAAACGGGTATTCATTGGACAAATATATTATGCTAGAACTGACATGTGATTACATTTTCACGCGATTTGGATGCATAGATCCTGAGACATCAGTACCCAGAACAACCACCTCTGGCCTTAATAACGGCCTTGATATGCCTCGCCATTGAGTCAAACAGAGCTTGGATGGCGTGTACAGATACAGCTGCCCATGCAGCTACATCATGAGTAGTGACTGGCTTATTCTGACGAGCCAGTTGCTAAGCCATCATTGACCAGACGTTTTCAGTTGGTGAGGAATCTAGAGAATGTGCTGGCCAGGGCAGCAGTCGAACATTTTCTGTATCCAGAAAGGTCCGTACAGGACCTGCAACATGCGGTCGTGCATTATCCTGCTGAAATGTATGGTTTCACAGCGATCGAAAGAAGGGTAGAGCCGCAGGTCGTAAGACATCTTAAATGTACCATCCACTGTTCAAAGTGCCGTCAGTGCGAACAAGAGGTGACAGAGACGTGTAACCAATGGCACCCCATACCATCACGCCGGGTGATACGCCAGTATGGCGATGACAAATACACGGTTCCAATGTGCGTTCACCGCGATGTCGCCAAACACGGATGCGACCATCATGATGCCGTAAACAGAACCTGGATTCATCCGAAAAAATGACGTTTTGCCATTCGTGCACCCAGGTTCATCGTTGAGTTCGCCATCGCAGTCGATCCTGCCTGTCATGCAGCGTCAAGGGCAACCGCAGTCATCCTACCTGGTAAGGATCCCACACCGCGCAGCCATATTCTGACAGAGGACGAACGAGTGTAGTGTAAGCTGTCTCTTTAGTGGACTTGTTGCATCTTCTAAGTGTCCTGCCAATGAAACGCAACCTTTGGCTCGCCTTCCCACAATATTACCTATGTGGTCTTTCCAACTGAAGTTGTTCGTAATTTTAACACCCAGGTACTTAGTTGAATTGTCAGTCTTGAGAATTGTACTATTTAACGAGTAATTGAATTCCAACGGATTTCTTTTGGAACTCATGTGGATCACCTCACACTTTTCGTTATTCATCGTCAACTGTCACCTGCCACACCAACTGATAATGGTCTTCGGATGACCTTACTAGACGGTAAATTACAGCATCATCTGCGAACAACCTAAGAGAACTGCTCAGATTGTCACCCAGGTCATTTATACAGATCAGGAACAGCAGAGGTCCCAGGACGCTTCCCTGGGGAACACCTGATATCACTTCAGTTTTACTCGATGATTTGCCGTCTATTACTACGAACTGCGACCTTCCTGACAGGAAATCACGAAGCCAGTCGCACAACTGAGACGATACCCCATAGGCCCGCAGCTTGATTAGAAGTGGCTTGTGAGGAACGGTGTCAAAAGCTTTCCGGAAATCTAGAAATACGGAATCAACTTGATATCCCCTGTCGATAGCGGCCATTACTTCGTGCGAATAAAGAGCTAGCTGCGTTGCACAAGAACGATGTTTTCTGAAACCATGCTGATTACATATCAATAGATCGTTCCCTTCGAGGTGATTCATAATGTTTGAATACAGTATATGCTCCAAAACCCTACTGCAAACCGACGTCAATGATATGGGTCTGTAGTTAGATGGATTACTCCTACTACCCTTCTTAAACACTGGTGCGACCTGCGCAATTTTCCAATCTGTAGGTACAGATCTATCGGTGAGCTGGCGGTTGTATATGAGTGCTAAGTAGGGAGCTATTGTATCAGCGTAATCTGAAAGAAACCTAATCGGTATACAATCTGGACCTGAAGACTTGCCCGTATCAAGCGATTTGAGTTGCTTCGCTACTCCTAAGGTATCTACTTCTAAGACACTCATGCTACCAGCTGTTCGTGTTTAAAATTCTGGAATATTCCATTCATCTTCCCTGGTGAAGGAATTTCGGAAAACTGCGTTCAATAACTCCGCACAGTCGTCGGTAACAGTACCATCGGCACTGCGCAGCGAAGGTATTGACTGCGTCTTGCCGCTTGTGTACTTTACATACGACCAGAATTTCTTCTGATTTTCTACCAAATTTCGAGACAATGTTTCGTTGTGGAACCTATTAAAGGCCTCTCGCATTGAAGTCCGTGCCAAATTTCGCGCGTCTGTAAATTTTAGCCAATCTTCGGGATTTCGCGTTCTTCTGAACTTCGCATGCTTTTTCCGTTGCCTCTGCAACAGAGTTCGGACCTGTTTTGTGTACCACGGGGGATCAGTTCCATCTCTTACCAATTTATGAGGTATGAATCTCTCAACTGCTGTTGCTACTGTATCTTTGAATTTGAGCCACATCTCGTCTACATTTGCAAAGTCAGTTCCGAAGGAATGGAGATTGTCTCTTAGGAAGGCTTCTAGTGACACTTTATCCGCATTTTTAAATAAAATTATTTTGCGCTTGTTTCTGGTGGATTTGGAAGAAACGGTATTGAGCCTAGCTACAACGACCTTGTGATCACTAATCGCTGTATCAGTCATGATGCTCTCTATCAGCTCTGGATTGTTTGTGGCTAAGAGGTCAAGTGTGTTTTCGCAACCATTTACAATTCGAGTGGGTTCGTGGACTAACTGCTCGAAATAATTTTCGGAGAAAGCATTTAGGACAATCCCGGAAGATGTTTTCTGCCTACCACCGGTTTTGAACAAGTATTTTTGCCAACATATCGAGGGAAGGTTGAAGTCCCCACCAACTATAACCGTATGAGTGGGGTATTTATTTGTTACGAGATTCAAATTTTCTCTGAACTGTTCAGCAACTACATCATCGGAGTCTGGGGGTTGGTAGAAGGGTGCCAATTATTAACTTAGTTCGGCTGTTAAGTATAACCTCCACCCATACCAATTCGCACGGAGTATCTACTTCGACTTCACTACAAGATAAACCACTACTGACAGACACAAACACTCCACCACCAATTCTGCCTAATCTATCTTTCCTGAACACCGTCTGAGACTTCGTAAAAATTTCTGCAGAACTTATTTCAGGCTTTAGCCAGCTTTCTGTACCTATAACGATTTCAGCTTCTGTGCTTTCTTTTAGCGCTTGAAGCTCAGGGACTTCATATGACCTGTTCGATCTGTACCTTTTTTTTCTTCAAAATTGTTCAAATAGCCACTTCCAAATGATCTTTGTGGCTGAAACTGATTGTGACGTTAATGAATAAAAACTCTTAATAGTCAAAGTCGAAAATGTATCTTATTTGATTACTAATTCTCGAATATCTACAAACCATCTTCAGATCATATCATCTTTAGATCTGAAGATGTTTTTTTAGATAACCGAAACTAGTAATCATACAAAATTATAAAAGGCGGTTACAGGTTTATATAGTTGATAGTGCAAATGTAAAAAAAATCCAGTTATTCGGCACTGACTTCCTTAAGAATCTCTATCTCTAGAACTATTCAATCTACAAGGCTGTGGTTTTTCAGCTATTTATTCCAAGAATTCGTGTTAATGTTCGTGTTAAGAGGTGCAGTGTGTAAGCAGAAATGGCGGTATTGCACAAACATTTTGCGGAGTTATTTTGTGGGTGCAGTACTTTTTAGGTTTTGAACTATAACCATAGTGGTTTGGTGCCTTATTACACGTTCTTATACGTCTTTCCAGCATAACGAAAAGAAAGTGTTGTTTTAAGAAGCGATGCTTCCATGGATATCAGCATACATCTGAATCACAGGAACATGATAAGAACACACCGACTAGCGCTTCGAAGAGGAAATTTGGAAACCATAAGGATTTCTTTACTGACAAAGAAGATCATGTAAATAATGTAGGGCACGTTTTATTAGTTTTGTGTGTCTTAAGTTTTACAAGATGCCGTCTCATGTAAGGTTTGTGGTGGGCGAATTTGCATCTGTGAAGACACGTCTGTAAGGACTAGACTTGATAACAAACTTGTTATTCAGTGCAACGTTTGCAGGCCCTCTACGTAATTTTGGACTCCTCAAAAGTGCATGAATGACTTGTTTGAGAGCAATTTTAGATTCTTGTATGGAATGATGTACATAGGTAAAGGACTGGCCGCATCCAAGTATTATGTCCGACGCTAAACTTGCCAAACGCACCAACCAGATCAATTAAATGCACCGAAATAATTGGTGAATGTGTCAAACCTGTTGCTGTTGCTTCTATGAAAGCTACTGCTAAAGAAGCAGAAGAGTTAAATAACACAACAGACTTATCTGTGGCAGTTGATGGTACATGGCAGAAGAGAGGCCGCAAAGGTAAAGTTTTAGACATCGAAGTCCTAACTAAATATTTCTATCAATGTAATTCAGTCGACAATGGATCAAGTTAAAGTCATAAATCAAATTTTGCTAAGAATTATGAGGGAACTAGTGGAGGTATAGAGGCTGTTGCAATTCTTTTTATGTTCAGACGCTCACAGCAGGTGAGAGACGTGTGGTAAAAACATTGAGTACTTGGGGGATGGTGATTCGAAGGCTTTCAAATCAGTAGTGAAAGTTACCCTTAAGGTGAAAAGCAGATGTGTAGGCCACGTCCAAAAACGGATGGGAACACGCCTTTGAAAATTGAAGCAGACGAAAGGAAAAGAGAAGTTATCACGTGGAAAGACACTAAATGATAATGGAAGACTTACAAACAAAACGTTGATGAACTCCGGCAATATTATTGAATGGCAATAGAAAACAATACACATGACCTACAAGTGATGAAAAGAACAGTGTTGGCTACATTCTTTCAGAAACTATCCGCTGATGATACATCTATACATGGTCTTTGCCTACCTGATGCTGATTTATGGTGCAAGTGCTGCAAAGCTCAAGCAGTGGGTGCAGAAGAACAATTTAGGCACAAAAGTAGCACACCATCTGCACTGTTGGAAGCTATTAAACCAATATATAGAGTTAACTCATCCTGACTTTCTTTCCAAATGTCTCCATAATAGAACGCAAAAACTCGAATTAGTCTTTCAGTAATGTCACTTGGAGCCACATACCAAAAAATGTCTTTGTAGGAATGAAAACTCTATGCTTGTGTGTTTCTTGCACTGTGATAATATTTAATGATGCTAACAAGAGAAGAATTAGGATAGTAAAGCAACTTGGTATCACACCAGGAGCCAACACGCTGCAAGCCTTCCAACCAATGGATGGACTTAGGATCATGAAAGCCCTGTATGCAGTAGAGAAAAGACCTAAAGAAGCAAGAGGCAGCAAAAGAAAGAAGCTATTATGTTTGTAGGATTATCAACAACAGGATCCAGATAATGCTCATTATGGGCCTGATTGTTTCTCGAATCTGGCTTGCCTCCATATGTGAATTAATACCAAAATGACATTTTTATAATATTTGACCCATTATCTCAGGAACTACTACAGATAAATATACCTAATTTTACTCTACATTACCTCTCAGTATACTGCTGCTGCTGAACCACAAAACATTTCTACATATAATGGTTTTTTACTTATATAAGTAAAAGTGGATTTAAAAAATTAACATAATTTTGAACGATAATTATTTGCTGTATTTTATGATTCTGGATCAGTAATCAGAAAAGAAGTGAAACTATGCTCCCCAAAAAGTTCAGATCTCTATCTGTCGAAGGTTCTGAGATAAATGGGTTATCAATATTGTAAATTTAACACTGTGGGTATAGGTTGTACGTACTCCCCTTAGTAAAATTAAGAAGAAGACAATACTGACAATTACATATGGATTAACATTACTTGGAGCTTCAACAGACTTAATTCTATTTGCTGCTTAAATGAAATTTAACTCACTATTAGCAGTCACTAAACTTTCTTGGCTATCCATAAGTAAACCACTGTCCTTGGAGAAAGTGGACAGGGGATGTTTTGCATGTGTTATTATGTGTGATTCGTTATAGAAAATTGGTGACATTCTTGTTATCGAAAGCTTTCTAGCTACATGGCAAGTAGTTCGAAATACAGAAGGTATATCAAGCAGATTACATGATAATCACGCTGAGTAGCATTTAAAATTAACCCATTACCATTTAATTTGAGTGTGAAAGCTAGTTCACTCGTACTAAATACAAAAATTATAAGGATTAACAGGGTAGATCATAGTAGGTGTTGTATTTAACTACCTTCAATTAATAGTAGGATCTGTAAGAATTTTTCGGGATGCAATAGTACACTGCATAAACAATCATCTGAACTACATTCTAGAGCTGTTCTTAAAGTGAGAGGATCAATTCTAGCGTTTGATAGACTGTCAGTAATTGTCAACAACAGTGTGTTTAAATATATGGGAGCACTTACAGCGTACAATCCTTCAAGACTCTCAGGTGGTTGCTTTCGTCTCACCACAAATTACGTTAAAATGTGTAATGAGTTCCTTTACACACTGCTCAATAAAAACTATATGGTTGGTATATGGCTCTTTGTATATTCCTTAATACAATTATTACATCAAAGCAATTATGTGGATTAATACTAAATTGTTGTTTAATAGCTAAAATTTTGTCTTTAACGTCTCAGTTGGCTAAATTAACAAAAATATAGTACAAAGAATACTTCCTCTAAAATCAAAGTAGACGCATTTGTGCCTAATCAAAGTTTTGTGTAGGAAAAGTTGAAAAAAAAATTACCGTGGTGAGTGACTGCTTAGACACAATGTCTCAAAGTTTAAAACCTATGATTTGGTCATCTGTTTTATTCCACAGCTGCATCAAGTGAAAAAATAATGCTAATTGCCAGTAAATTAACCTATTACATAAAGGTTCTCGCATTTACTTTCGACAATATTGGTTTATATAAGAGACATGTGTTGGCGGCTTAAAACCTTCTGTACGTCAAATGGCGGCTTTATCTTTCAAAAAGTTAATCTCTTGTTTGCAATTAGCAAATGTTGACTCTAACTGCATTTTGGCGGTCATCCAATTGTTATATTAATACGTTCCCATTTACTACACTGTCTCATTATCTTTGAATGAATGAATTAAATCAATATGCTTAACAAAATTGAGTTGTTGAATCTAATTCAGATTCTATTTAAGTACAAGTTCGTCATTATTTGTTGAAACTACCACATCTGGTCATGGTTCAAACTGCACACTTGTTGTCTGTGGTACTGCCCCTATAGCATTAATGGAACACATTGTTATAGCAAAAATCAGAATTACAGTGAAAATATTTAATTAACTCTAATCATCAGAGCTAAACAGTGAGTATATACAGATTAGTATCTTGTGGTAACCTGTGGAACAGATTTAGCTACACTTGCACACTTTACGTAATTGCATTTGCATGGCAAATTCACATATGCACATGGCTGAGAAATAAACACATCGTTTGCACTCACTCATACTGCACATGTCTACAAAGATTTTGGGGTGTCTGGGATTGGATCTCTCTGTGTATGGCGACGATTCGGCTTCCAAGTCTAGACTGCGACTTCGTACTGCTCGTCTCCTAGTTTTAGGAACAGCTGGTTGGCGCCTCGGTTGGTCCTCGTTGTCGTCTCGCAATGCTACAGGAAGTCTACTCTGAAATGGCTTTACACGATTGACATGAACGACAATCGAACGAAAAGAAGTTGGAGCTCAAGAGTGACTCGCGACAACACCTCCAAGCTCGGATACGGGCCTTCCTAAAATCTCTTAAGATTTATGACCTGACTCTTCTTCAACACTACTTTGCTGAGCTAGGCAACAGTTCTCGATACTGTGGCGCGACTGCTTGGCGATTGTGTCGTTTCGCTTGCTGCAGGAAACATTGATGATTTTGCTATTTCACTCCCTTCCATGCCTCCTCATCTTGCACGCTAATTCCTTTGCGCCTTCACTGCTGATGCCAGTGGTCGATTGGGTAAAGTCCAAGGGCGAACACATCCTTCTTCCAAATACAATTTCATATGGACGTAAGTTGCCTTGTTCATTTTTGCATTGTAAGCACTCACGATGTATGGAAGACACACAAACCAATTATCGTACTTACTGCTTATGAAGTGGTTAACTATCTTAATTACTGTTCTGTGGTTTCACTCAGCACATCCATTTCCTTCAGGATGTGCCAGCGTAGTTCTTCGTTCTGTTATTTGCATTAGCTTACAAGTCTGTTTAAGAAATTCACTCATGAAGTTCGTTCCTTGGTCACTGATTATGCTTAATGATGATCTAAACTTTACAATTCACTCTTTTATAAAATCTTTAGCTAATATCTCGACACTCTGATCAGGTAATGGTATCATGACAAGATATCTGGAGAAACGAGCTAACACGTATTTATTCATATCTTCAGTCCTAGTGAACGATTCACCAACATCCAAGCCTACGCTTTCAAATGGTTCACTGGGCTATGGCAATTCCTGTAACCATGCCTGATTTTTTCCCAAATTATTCAGTCTGTTACAGGAATCACACTGTGAAACACAAACTTCAGCTTTCCTAATTGACCACCAACATACATATCTTAGCTATTTTAATGATTGTTGCATTTGTGGTGCAGTGCCAGGTAATAAAGATTAATGTTGTTCCAACATGATTTGTTTCTCACGGTTTCCGTAATAACTAGGCGATTTCCTTTGCTAGTATTTTAGTACAGCAGTCTATCTATTTCAACAAAACGTTGATCAAATGCAACAATTTGAGAGACTTTACAGGTCTGATACATATAAGATTTTATGTACTTGGACTGAAGCAGCGAGTGAAAAGATGAGTAAGCAGGAGATCCAAGTTCGATTCCTGGCCTTGGTACAACTTTTGACTCGCTGCTTCAGTCTATATGCATAAAAACTGACCTTTTTTCAATATTTTGCACTGTGGATCCTCCTCTTGAGCTGCTTTTAACTCTTCCTTCTTATTGTAAGCTAACACGAGCCTTTCGGTTCATAGCGTTAGCATTTACATGTAGTTTACCAGTCAATTAATGACCTTAAACTGGAGTTCAGTTTCAAAGTCACCACTGTCAATCTGGAATTTGAGTCCTCTAATTTCAATAACTATTTAAGAGGAGCATGGTCTGTAACCACTGTAAATTCTTTTAATACCAAGAAACATCTCTTGTGTCTTTACCAAAACCCAATGCACAGCCGGCTGGGGTGGCCGAGCGATTCTAGGTTCTTCAGTCTGGAACCGCGCGACCGCTAAGGTCGCAGGTTCGAATCCTGCCTCGGGTATGGATGTGTGTGATGTCCTTAGGTTAGTTAGGTTTAAGTAGTTCTAAGTTCTAGGGGACTGATGACCTCAGATGTTAAATCCCATAGTGCTCAGAGCCATTTGAACCATTTGAACCCCATGCACAAGGCTTTTCTGCTGTACTATATTTATATTCTGCTTTGGTTTATTATCTGAAGGAAAATAATATTGGTTATTCAATGCCATCAATTTCACGAGACAAAAAAACACTAATAGCAAAATTTGAAGAATTTTTGGAAAGAATGAAAGGGGTTGCTGAAATCTGGATACGCTAACACTGGAGCAGAGATCAGATCGATTTTAAGTTCTTCCATTGATTTTTTTGCCTTCTGTCGACCTGTTAGGTGTAATTCCCTTTTTCAGAAGCTGTGTCAATGGACATGCTATATTTACACACCTGATTATCAAACATATATAGAAATTCTCTAATCCCAAGAATGACTGTAATTCCTTTGAATTTTGTGGTTCAGGAAAATTCTTGAGAGCTTCAATTCGTTCTGGATCAGGATGGGCAACTTCACTGTTTATAATATGTCAAATGTAGTTCACTTGACTTAGTGCAAAATGAAATTTATCTATTGACAAAGATTTTCGCTTCTTATATGCTCGAAATCCACTTGAAGTTTCTCACTATGCTGCTTCGTGTTTTCGTCGAAAATCGTTATATCATCGAGGTATACAAGAGCTTGTGTTGGTGTGAGCCTTCGTAAAATTGAATCCATTCGGCGTTGAGAAGTGTGGAGCTTTGTGAAGTCCAAATGGCACAAACACTCCTATTTCTGCAACAAATGAAGTTTTCGCTTGTCATCTGGGTGCACTGTCAGCTGATGATATCTACCTGTTAGATTTCGCAAACCGAAAAGATTCGGCATTTGCCTAAGTAATCCATGGTTTCTGTCAGATTTGGTAAAGGGAATTGTCTGGTGTGATTACTTCATTCAGAGTTCAGTAATCCTTGTGAAAACGGAACTGCTGTTCTCCAGAAATAGATTTCTTTTTAACAATAACAGTTGACGAATACCAATGTGGATCTGCTGGATATCTTGGTTCTATAATTCCTGCTTCCAGTTGTTCTTTATCCATTTCTTCTATCAGATGATGATGATGATGTTTGGTTTGTGGGGCCTTCAACTGCGTGGTCATCAGCACCTGTACGAAATCCCAATTTTTTACACAATTCGTATACAATGATCACGAATGATGATTGATAATGATGAAATGATAAGGACAACACAAACATCCAGTCACCGGGCAGAGAAAATCCCCAACCTGGCCGGGAATCGAACCCGAGACCCCGTGATCCGGAGGCAGCAACCCTAGCCGCTAGGCCATGAACTGCGGAGTTCTGCTATCAGCACCCTTTGGCAGAATGGTATTCTGAGTGTTCGGTGTTGCATTTCCAGTACATATACGATGCTGAACCAAATAAGTACAGGTAAATTTGAAAACAGAGGCTAAAAATCTTCTGCTCTTCAATTGTCAAATGTTCTATCTTCCACCAAATCTTGTTCTTTAGTTCGTTATTAATTTAGATTCCTTGTTGCAATTTTACGATACCATTACAATTTTCTCTAATTGTAACTACGACATTTCAAACTTCATTTGAATCTGTATGACATCACTTTTACTTATTCTCGACGCTTCAGTAACTATCGATCCCTACAATAAACGTCTTCGTTGCTCATATTAGTTATTGTTATTGGGACTCTAGCTGCATTCTGTCTCACCACTGAAGTCACGCCTACACTTCTGGCGACATAGAAATGTATTTTGTTCAGTAACTCTCGTTTATCTGACCGCTCGGTCAATAGGGAGCCCTTCTCTACATCACGTTGACTTCGACATTTTTTCCTGCTCCCTGGGGAATTTGCTGAAGCTGATCAATTTCTGCATCAACGCAGGCTGTTTGAACTGATGCATCGGTCACGTGCTCTAATCCCACGTCGTCAGTGTTGCTGCTCCTTTGATCTGAAGAGTGGTTTTCTAGGTTGTAGTTACTACGCCCTAGTCTCAATTCTCTTTCTGCGACAAATATCTGTGTCTCGTTAGTGGACAAGAAATCAAATCCAAGTACACCGTCGTGACGCGTTTCATTGTTTTAAACTACTTACACCCTCGCTGTGCATTTTTCTTGGCCTAAACATAATTCTGGGTCAATCTCTCCATGTTTACGTAATTTACCATCGTTTAACCCGCTCATCTTTAACAGCGGTACTTAACATTTCCCTTTCGTCAGTGTAACACCACGTTAGTGAGGTCAGTGTTCCTGTGTCAGTTAGCCTCTTGATTGCCGTCCACGATATGCAGCACCCATCACAACGTCATTGTCAGTCTAATTTTGGTTGGAGCTAACGGGAATCACTGTCTCGAGCAAGGAACCAGACGGCACGGTACCCGTTTAATGATCTGCCATGTTGCCTGTTACTTGCAGTAGTTTTTATACTGCGGCAATCCTTCGATACACGACCCTGTATCCCGCAATAGTAGCAAATTTGGTTTTCCTTACAGTCGTTACGATTATGACCAGACTTCTTACATCCTAAATATTCTACATCTGTTTAAATACACGGCGTCATTCGGCCGTTTTAATGCTTCTTCTGTTGACTGAAAGGCCTTACATCGCGCCAGTCTGGCTATTTGCTTACTTCCTCGCCATACAACCTATGGATGGATGTGTCTAAAGCTTTCTGGTCGCTTTCGATTTCGTACAGCTGAATACCATTATCACTCTCCTGTTCTACCAGCTTGCATGTTTGAGCGTTAATGTTTCGAATCCTGTCAGCAAACTGCTCAATAGATCCGGCCAGTCGCATCCGCAGACTATGAATTGGCTCTCTGTAGAATCTGATAGCGTATATGAACAACTGTCGCTTTCAATTAATTATAATCTTATGATCTCACAAAAGTGGGTTCTGAGCTAATGAAATCTTGTAAGGCTTCACAAATTCTTAATTTAGCAACTGCTATCCTATCTGAATCAGTCCACGAGCCCAACAAAGCAACTCCCTCAAGTTTCCGAAAGAATACTTTCACTTCTTCCTCGAGTTTCCCACAAAGCCTGGTTCTGACGGCAAGAATGAAAAATTCTACGATATTGGGCCTGCACCGTATGAGCTATATCTGATAAATCACGTGGAAAGCTGCACTCACTTCCGTCTGTTTTCGACTGCTAAATTGTTTATAACGGTTTGGAAGTCGGCCGTGTTACTCGGATTAGATTCTGTCATTCTGACTAATGCACGCCATCAAAATAACTCTGTCACAGAAAAATTTTTACAAAGCCTTCACTGCCTGTAGTATGTAATCAAAAAGTGGTTCAAATGGCTCTGAGCACTATGGGACTTAACTTCTGAGGTCATCAGTCCCCTACAACTTAGAACTACTTAAACCTAACTAACCTACGGACATCACACACATCCATGCCCGAGGCAGGATTCGAACTTGCGACCGTAGCGGTCGCGCGGTTCTAGACTGTAGCGCCTAGAACCGCCGTATGTAATCAAATTCGAGTAGACTAAACGGAATTCCAGGCCCGCCTGGTTAGCCGTTCGGTCTAACGCACTGCTTTCCGGGCAGGAAGGCGTGCCGGTCTCCGGCACGAATCCGCCCGGCGGATTAGTGTCGAGGTCCGGTGTGCCGGCCAGTCTGTGGATGGTTTTTAAGGCAATTTTCCATCTGCCTCAGCGAATGCGTGCTGGTTCCCCTTATTCTGCCTCAGTTACACTATGTCGGCGATTGCTGCGCAAACACTGTCTCCACGTACCCATACATCATAATTACTCTACCACGCAAACATTTGGGATCACACTCGTCTGGTGTGAGACGTTCCAGGGGGAGTCCACTGGGGACCGAACCGCACAATAGCCCTGGGTTCGGTGTGGGGTGGCGGTGGGGTGAGTGGACTGCTGTAGCCTGTTGTGGGGTTGTGAACCACTGAGGGCTACAGCGGGGACGAGGACTCTGCATCGTTTCAAGGTCCCCAATTCAGTACAATACAATACAACCGGAATTCCGGCGATGGATGACCCTGTGCTGCTGCTGATTCGCCATGGAAAGAAGCCAGGAATTTTTGGAATTCTCGGAAGTTCACACATCGCTGGACCTCTCTAGGACTGTGGATTTCCGTAACCGATCTCTACGCTGACGCCACTTCTATAAGGCGATTTATGGGCTTGTATCCTCGGCTGAGGACCTCCCGTGCTATTTTTCAGCATTACGTACGCACTGGGTCCGTGAGGTACAGATATACGCGAACACCGAGATATTTACCTTCACCATTTTATTTCCATAAGAACAGTTATAGTAATGAGCTCACTACGCCGAGCCATCATATCCGTGTTTGATGTCCTAGCACCAACCATATGAACCTATCTTGAGGTCATGGTGAGCCGAAAAGACATATATTCCGCGTCTAATTAACACAGCAGTTTGACAGCATTCTAAGATACCGCCAGCTCGCGCTCATGTACTCAAGAGATGGCTTCGTCCAATCCTGTAACTCTTACGGTTATATTTACAATCTTGTCTATTAATGGTTTCTCCGAATCTACAGCATTAAGACAACACTTCACTTATCTCCAGATTTGACAACGTCAAATAATAGACAAGAATTGCAAGTAGCTCTGTTATTTGTTTCCAAGTAATTACAACAGTTGCGGAACCTGAACTGTCGTGTTGAACATGTTGGACAAAAAAGGCCACGTCCAGGATCTTGTTCAGAAACTAAATGCTGCTTTATTTACCATTAGAACAGTATCTGAAATAAGTGACAGTTCAACACGAAAAGTAGTCTACTTCGCATATTTTCATACGATTATGTCGTATGGCATTATTTTTTGGGGTAATTCTTCCGGATCAAAAAGGGTATTTTTGGCTCAAAAACGGGCTGTTCGAGCTATATGTGGTGTAAGTTCGAGAACTTCTTGTCGACCCCTATTCAATAGTCTGGGAATTCTGACATTGCCCTCACAGTATATATTTTCTTTAATGTCGTTTGTTGTTAGCAATATTAGCCTACTCCGAACAGTTAGCAGCTTTCACTCAGTTAATACTAGGCAGAAATCAAATCTGCATGTGGAATGCACTTCCTTGACTCTTGTGCAGAAAGGAGTGCAGTATTCTGCTGCATCCATTTTCAATAAGCTACCACAAGAACTCAAAAATCTTAGCAGTAGCCCAAACTCTTTCAAGTCTTAACTGAAGAGCTTCCTCATGGCTCACTCCTTCTATTCTATCGAGGAGCTCCTGGAAGAGCTAAAAAATTAAGCAAATTCCAGTGTTACATCGTTGATTTTCTTTATTTAAACTTAAGACTTATCGCCTGAATATGTTTTTATATTTCATTTTATCTGTTTCTACTATCGTATTATAATTCCATGTATTGACTCGTTCCATGACCATGGAGACTTCTCCTTAATTTGGTCCCACGGAACAATAAATAAAATAAAATAAAATAAAATAAATGTATTGTGAACAAGAGGTAGTGCCCAAGCGACTTCATTCAGCTATGTACCATTGTCTGTCGCTAAATTATGTCATTTTCCGTTCTCTAGTTGAATGGTGATAGTGCTGCCCATACCGCACTGCAAATTTCATCCAAAGCAATAATACCACAAGATGCTCGGTAAAAGCATATGAACAAAACTCCTCATTTTCGCCTAAATACGAATATTTTTATGTCCCTGATAATCCATTGAGGACAGTGGAACAGCAGCCAGACAAGAAGGACTTGAAAAATGATAACTGTCATTCATCGTCGTTTATTCAAAACATACTACCAGGTTCGACGCCGAAAAGCCTAAACTTCAGACCCAAAGTGTAATCTGTCATCAGCATCAAACCACAATGACAAAGACCAACGGATTGTTCAAATGGAAACAGTACAACTGATCAAGTGTGTTACGCCAGCACGTGCAACCAACAAAGCCATCTGACCATTGGTGGGCCTATTGCTGAAAGTTACGGCACCCAGTTTATTTTGGCCCCGTTCCACTCGACTTTGTTGGGTGCACATGCTGGCGTAATATGCTTAATCAGTTGTGCTATTTCCATTTGAAGACTCCGTCGGTCTCTGTCATAATGGTTCGCACGTCGATGGCATATTACGCTAATGGCCTATCAATGAGGCTTTTCGGCGCAAAAACTGGTAGCAAGTTTTAAATAAGCGACGTCGGATTACAATACAGTTATTGGTTTCAATTATCAGAATGCAAGTACTATATTTTTTATGCTTGTGATACTTCGTGCACCATTGATTAATATGAATCTGAGCCTGCTTGTAAATCTTTACAGTTCTGTCAGTTTACATAGCAAGTGTACCACAACACAGGACTTAGCAAAGGTCCCATATTTTGATGATGATTTGCGTAGGTTTCTTTCCTCTCGTAAGTTCTCAATTCGTACATCATACTTTACGTTTCTAACACTTTTTTCTGCTGCATCACATGTTAGTTGTTAAGAGTTCCTCCTGTCAGTTTCCCCTTAATGTACATATTAATCCGGCCAGTGTGGCCGAGCGGTTCTAGGCGCTTCAGTCTGGAACCGCGCGACCGCTACGGTCGCAGGTTCGAATCCTGCCTCGGGCATGGACGTGTGTTAGGTTTAAGTAGTGCTAAGTTCTAGAGGACTGATGACCTCCCATGCTAAGTCCCATAATTCTCAGAGCCATTTGAACCATTTTTGCACATATCAAAATACACAGATGCTGAAATACAATCCTCAAATGCCAACTGATTTTTAACTTTGGAAGACATGTCTCGCTGATTCTTCTTCTATGCTGGAAAACGCTTGCAATGAAATTCCTTTCTGGCGTTCGTATTTCGCTCAACTGCTATACTACAGCATTAGCTAGAGTTAGACACTCAGCGCTTTACTTTCATTTTTGTTAATCGTTTGCTGTTTCTCGACGAGCAAGGAGCAATGTTAACATGTAACTTGCTTGCAGTACTAACTCACTTGAATGAAGAAGGATGGTATCAGTCACAGTGAGGGAACTTTACTAGCATCTGCTTGATATGACATAAGAAAACAACGCTAAAACTAAATTAAGATGGCTAGAACAGAATTAGAAACTTTAGTCACAGTGAATAAGAGTTCCGCGTCTAGAGCACTCCGCTCATTCACTCCGAACTTGTAACTGTACCAACATATCTTAATTCGATCAGTGGAAACGAATACTTGTTACTATTTTTGTAGTAACTAGTCGGAAGCTGACTGTTGGTTTTCCAAACTTTGTCGTTCATTTCACTTACTTTAATGAAAATGAGATTATTTTATGGGCGGTAAGCTTATCACAGCTGTAGTTGCTCTCAGTAACGTGAACATCAAACACGCCGCATCTGGACTAGCACCAAATCAGGCTCGAATCCGATATTCCGACTAACGGACGGCGGCCTGGCGCACAGCCAATGTGCTCCGCTGTTTCCACGTGCTTACACACCGTTTAGGTTTCAGACACTCGCCTCGGGACTCTGTTGCCAGCCGGCCGTCCAAACCCTGCGGGATAGATGCCTCTTCATTCCATCCTGTCGCAAGTACATCCAGCTGTTAGGCACGGGTACGTATTGGTTACAGTGATTTGTAATCTTTAGTTACAAAGAATGACCTTGAGCTCGGAATTAGTTCCCTCGAACTGTTAACAGCGTGTGGTCTCTTCAGCCGTTCCACAGCGTAAACTATCAACGTGGGATAGTTTTTTGCCTCATCTACATCTACATCTACATACAAACTCCGTAATCCACCATACGGTGCGTGGCGGAAGGTACCTCGTACCACAACTACCATCCTCTCTCCCTGTTCCATTCCCAAACAGAACGAGGGAAAAATGACTGCCTATATGCCTCTGTATGAGCACTAATCTCTCTTATCTCATCTTTGTGGTCTTTCCGCGAAATGTAAGTTGGCGGCAGTAAAACTGGACTGCAGTCAGCCTCAAATGCTGGTTCTCTACATTTCTTCAATAGCGATTCACGAAAAGAACGCCTCCTTTCCTCTAGAGACTCCCACCCGAGTTCCTGAAGCACTTCCGTAACACTCGCGTGATGATCAAACCTACCGGTAACAATCTAGCAGCCCGCCTCTGAATTGCTTCTATGTCCTCCCTCAAACCGACTTGATAGGGATCCCAAACGCTCGAGCAGTACTCAACAATAGAACCTATTAGTGTTTTATAAGCGGTCTCCTTTAAGATGAACCTCATCTGCCCAAAATTCTACCAGTGAACCGAAGACGCCTATCCGCCTTCCCCACAACTGCCATTACATGCTTGTCCCACTTCATATCGCTCTGCAATGTTGCGCCCAAATACTTAATCGACGTCACTGCGTCAAGCGCTACACTACTAACATTGCGGGGCTCTTTTTCCTATTCATCTGCATTAATTTACATTTACCTATATTTATATTTATCTATATTTATATTTAATTTATACACTTCTCTCCATGATTGCAAAAACCTAATTGGGAGTAATAAATCCTGAACGTCAAGAAAGTTAAATAGTTTCAGCGCAAGGGTAATACAGAGCTTCATCTTAATGGTACTGTTCGTTAACGTGTAAGTAAGAAAAGTAATGAATGAAATGACAATGATTTGGAGGGTGGTTACAACTGCAGGGTCAACAGATAAAGCTGAGACCTGCAGGATATGTAGTCCTTTTACTGACAATGAAGTAGAATTTCACCGTCATTTGAACGAAATGCGCAGCATACTTTGTTCACAATAAGAGTTGAGGTAATCCACGTAAGACTAAGATTATGTAAACGAGTAGAAACTAGAACAAACGTAACGTAAAAATTGAGATAATCCTAATTCTAAAGAATTAAAAGGCTTCTTCTATGCAGGAAGTAAAACTACAGAAAATTGACGAGATGAGGAAGATATCAAATACAGATACAACCCTGAGGAAACAGTTCCTGAAACGGTCTTTATGTCGTCCATGTTGGACTGTTCCTGAAGGAAACTGCGACCGTTTTGACAATACAAGTTCAAATAAAACAATTTTTCTCTGTCAGTCACTTTTTATTTTCTACCACGACGCGTTCCGAGAATTTAAACACTCATATTCAAGTGGAAAACAGCGATATCTTGTTACATGTGAACCAGCTACATGTAAATAGTTGTTTGTTTTGGTTCATTTTGAATCCGTTCCAATGTACAGAACACTGTAGGTTGTCATAAATGAAGATTTTTTACTTCAAGAAGTTGAAAATAATCAACCAACCAGTTGCAAACTAAAGGCTGATTCAGTCCTTCCGACAATCATTTCTTTCTCGATTTCTTCACATTTTACATGTAGCCCTTTCGTCTTGCCTTCCTTATACTTCCTATTCATTTCATTATTCAGCGTCCTGTATTTCTGTACTCCTGAATTTCGCTTCTGCTTCCTTCTTTCATCGATCAAATTAAGTATTTCGTCTGTTATCCATGTATTCTTTGCAGCTACCTTCTTTGTACCTATGTTTTTCTTTCCAAATTGTGTAATCGCCCTTTTTAGAAACGTCCATTCCGCTTCAACTGTACTGCCTACTGAACTATTCCTTATTGCTGTATGTATAGGCTTAGAAAACTTCAAGTGTATCTCGTCATTCCTTAGTACTTCCGTGTCCCACTTCTTTGCGTATTGATTCTTCTGACTAACTTCTTAAAATTGTCATCTGAGTCTATACCTGTTCCTGGGTACGCCTTATAATCCAGTATCTGATTTCAGAATCTCTGTCTAACCATGATGTAGTCTAACTGAAATCTTTCAGTATCACCCTGCCTTTTCCAAGTATACATTCTCCTCTTGTGATTCTTGAACAGAGTATTCGCTATTACTAGCTTACTTCTCTTCTACTCCTTCCCCTACAACTGCATTCCAGTTCCTCATGACTATAATATTTTCCTCTCCCTTTACGTAATGTATTACCTTTTCAATATCGTCATACACTTTCTCTATCTCTTCATCTTCTACTTGCTACGACGGCATGTGTACCTGAACTATCGTTGTCGATGTTGGTTTGCTGTCGATTGTAATAAGAACAACCCTATCACTAAATTGTTCACAGTAACACTCTCTGCGCTACCTTCCTATTCATAACGAATACTATTCCTGTTATACCACTTTCTGCTGCTGTTGATATTACCCTACACTCATCTGACCAGAAATCCTTGTCTTCTATATAGAGCCTCTTCATTTTTCTTTTCAGATTTTCTAGCTTCCCTACCACGTTCAAGCTTCTGACATTCCACGCCCCGACTCGTAGAACGTTATCCTTTCGTTGGTTATTCAATCTTTTTCTCATGGTTACCTCCCCTTTGGCTGACCCCTTTCGGAAATCCTAATGGGAGACTATTCTGGAATCTTTCGCCAATGGAGAGATGATTATGATCCATGTCATTTGGCAAAAGATTCCGGAATACAGGCCACATGTCCTGTGGATACACGTTATGTGTCCTTAAGTGTCCTTAATGTAGTGGTTTTCATTGCCTTCTGCATCCTCATGCAGTTGATCATTGCTGGTTCTTCCACCTTTAAAGGCACTTTCCCCAAGGACAAGCGAGTGCCCTGAATGTCTGTCCGCTTCTCTGTCCTCTTTGACATGACCTTTGGCAGAATGAGGATACCTTTTTAAGCCGGAATTATTCGCCGCTAATGCTGAATCAAAATTTAAGTTTTGTAGGGAGAACATTGTGCTTATGTGGGAGCGGACTAGATGGTTGTAAAACAATAAACTGGTAGCCAAGACCGCAGGAATTCTTTTTATTCCATGATTACCGGTTTGGGCGAAACTAAAGCCGCCATCATCGGATCTTAGGACACATTTTTTGCCTTGATGTTGTAACCTGTATGTGTCCTAAGATCCGACGATGGAGGCTTTAGTTTCTCCAAAACCGGTAATCATGGAATTCCTGCGATCTTGGCTACCAGTTTATTGTTTTACAAAATTTAAGTGGTGGTGGGTTTGGAACACGGAACTGAGGCCGTTTTAGCACTGAGTTTCCTAATTTGCTCTACGAAACACTGTATTGAATAACCATTTCCCTGATGTATCATATTTGCCATGTATCCACCGTTCGCTTGTGGGTGTCGGCAACCCCTCAGGCACTGAAGGATCACTGGTTTGCATATGTACAACGCTTTGCCTCCCCAGACTGCATCGATCATAACAAGAACGACAGAGGTCCTCCGTGCCAGGGACTTATTTCCTCTTCCGTGTCACGTCTTCGGAACTGCATCGGCACAATTCCTCCACGTCCCAGCTAGATAGGCGGTGCAAGCCAACGCTTCGGCAGGTCGCTCCACAGGAGCTCTGGGCCAATTCATGCGACGGCTCTTAGCAGCCCATCAGTCACAGCCTGGTCGAAAGCCACTGCAACGGGACCTACGGCTTTCCAGTGATATCCCTGGACGTACCTGTCAGTGTCCGTAAGGGATTATCAGTGGCGTAAGTTTATTCACTGTGTGTTTGTGTCGGTGAAGTTGTATTATGTTTTTATCGACAAGAGTTTTCCTTTGTTATTAAACTCTCTATTGTGATTGTAATAAACTGTTGTTCTTCTTTACCTGTGTCTTATTATTTCTTATCAGGCATCTCCACTTGGGAGCAATATTCAACTGCACAGTTACCCGAAAAACCAGCGACAAGCAAAGGCAATACTGGCGTCTGGTATTGGCAATATAACATTAGGTGAGACTCACTCTTTCCCCCATTAATACACTGAACTGTTTGCACAGCTGAGTATTATCTACTTGTATCTGGGCCATATGATTGACAAACGATGGATTGCCTCCAGAGTAGTTACCTACTCACCCTGTACAGGGCATTGCAAGCCTATGCCCCAGGAGGCAAGTGACATGATTAGAAAAGAGATAGACTACCCAAAGATCAGTTGTGTCTCTAATCGCATCACGTTCACTCACACCTAGGTCTTGTTTGTTCTCCGATATCCCTTATGTAGTGGACGGATAAATTACATTTGTTGCATATTACCCCTGCTGAGTGGGCTCAAGGAGCACTGTACCCAATTCATTTACGCAATGAACACCTAACCTCTTACAATCCCCTGTCAGTCACCTGACAGTTGCCAAGAAGAATGCTCAAAACAATTTCCGCTCTATTCGACGTGAGAGTAACTCTCATAACTGAGCGCCAGTCCCGCGGTACTAATTATGAACAATAAGGTGACACATGACATTTCCTTGCCTTTTCCCTCAGCCTGTAACGACTTGCAGACATTGTCGTTACACTGCTACTTGCCCACTGTTCACTGTTATGCGATGGTGTCCCACGACGAATTGCAGTGTGCCAGAGTTCCACCTGTCCCTTGGCAGCTCCCTCGCTCCCCCCCCCCACCCCACCCCGCTGCCCACAGCATCTTCAGACACCAAACTGTAACAGAGTTGCAGCGTTAGATAGGGTCGACCCCGGTGAAGGGTGGCGTAGCAGGAGAAAGCTTATCAGGGTGGCCGTTCCCACCTCATCTCCCTGACCATGTGTATTCTCTACATAGATAAATTCAGTAACTGTCACGTTGCATTCATATACTGTACATCTATTAACACTGGTTGTGATACAACAATGTTCCATTTAAAAGCCCAACAGGCTGGATTGGCGTCGAACATATAGGCCTTGGTGGCAGTGCGCTATCAGGATCCCCAACAGAACTGTAAACATTTGCAGCGTTGTTCAGAGTAGAGCGTTCTTCCTGGGTAGACATCTAACCGTGTCTGTCGCCGAGTCGCTGATGGTACACGGCCGTATGGTAGCTAAATAATGTTGCTGACCAGTCGGGCAGTGGCTAAGGGGAAAGACAGCGTCACCCAACGATCGAACTCTAGCTTCTGTGGTCTGGGTGGTGGTGTCTGGTGATAATAGTCGCTAAGTAGACGGTGTTTAATAGGCTCCTACCCCGAGTCTAATGTGCACTGCTGCTTTTTGCAGGACCGTATAGCAAGTGTGACGCTTCTCCTCACTCAAGATTACTAAAATGTGTGATAATTTCAGTCTAAATAGAAATTGAAATTAATCACTTGAAATAAAACTATTAAAATTGATGGTGGTTACATTTTTGTTAGTCGCCAAACTGACTTCTAGAAAAATGCTGTAAAATTTAGAAGAGATTACATCTTTGATTGCCACCATGAATTTTGCGGGTCCAGTATCTGTTATTTACTGGCGAAACTTAATCATATTTTCGAGACTGTGGCCAGATCATTTAAGGTTCCGGGTGGTTTAATGCTGAAGCAGTGGCTTTCAGCAATTGGCGGTAGTTACGCGGTCAGTAATGGTGACCTGTAAGAAATGGTTAGCAGTGATACATTTCGTTAAATCAATGCAAATTAAGAGCAGTATATTATTCTTTTCTTTAGTCATTCCAAATTAAGAGTAGTGTAGGTTCTCACGGTCTGTTTGCGATACTGCTGTTATTTGATTTATGGGCTTAAGGCAGTCTTCCAAGGCATAATTCTCTGCCTAACGTCTCGTCTTCCACTGCTAGAGACTTCATCAGCGGCTTTAGCAACTCAGAAATCTGTTACAGACTGAAAATAATTTCAGCAAGCCAAACTGTTGATATGTATCCACGCAACAGTCGGTTCATTACGTCATCTGATTACTGCCTAAGTATGATATGGAGCTTGTAGAGGACAATAGATGGCGCTGTTTGTTTTATTTAGCACTAAGGCCCACACTTTGTGTAATTTCAGTCCTTCATCTTGTCTAACGGAATTGCTTGGTACTCTTACTCCTACTGTAACGTGAACACTGCCTTGTAAAGCTTCTGATGTGCCGGTCATTGCGCTGTTTTATATTTTCCGGAACGGCATTGGGTCTGTTATGTTTTCCTCAGCCATCACTTGAAGGAGTGAAAACGATAGTAAAATGATTTACAGTCCTTTCGAATGTCTTCCTGACGGCACCAAACAACAAACAAAACGCCATCTTGCCAACCTCACTTTCACTTGAACCATCTCTAACATACAAAAGAATATATATATATATATATATATATATATATATATATATATATATATATATATATATATATACAGGGTGTCCCAGCTATCTTGTCCACTCACTGGAACAATAAGAGCTATTGGAAAACGACTTTCACCGGTATCAATGTAGGGCTGGGGCCCATGAATGTACATATTTGCAAACATTCTAAAACGAAAGCATATGTGTTTATAATACGGACTGCTGCCATCAACTCTCATAAGCACATAATGGTTTCCCTCTTGCACGTTTTACGTATCTACGTACACAATATGAACCAGTACCGATCAGTGTACACCCGTCAGGTTGTCTTATTTATCCTGCACACCCAAAATAAGGTTTATCTAATGCGTTATATGACCCATTGTGCCTGTCGTGCAGGGCCCGGCTCTACCTAGTCAAGTGTCCAACGTAGTTCCCACTACTGCCACAGTTACCACTTCGCCTTGTTTACGATTTACGACCCATGTAAACTCCTGTACTCCACCATCCTCCGAGCATCCCATTTGTTGTTGCTTTGGCGTGCAATACACCGCTTGCCAGTGTAGTCGTGGATCAGAGTAATCTAGTGACGGCACGGAGGTAGTACACATTGTGAATAAACGTTGTGTTGTGGAACTTATATTGTACAGTATAATGTACACACATGAAGATATGGTAGAAATGCTGCTGATCTATGGAGAATGTACGTTGACGGGAAATACGTTATGAGATTGCTTGTTTGTTGATAGTACTGTCAGCGAACATTATGATTATTAAGTTAATATGTCTGTTTTCTATCCTACTCTACATACCTGTACTGTACCCTGTTGTAGGTGGACGAAATGCTGTTCAGGCAGAACGACTGTACAGAAGACGATTCCCTGACGAGCCATCGCCTTCGCGCCGGATGTTTGGTCGCCTCACATCTCGTCTACGTGAAACGGGAAGCTTAAATCCAAGACCTCGACATCGTCCTAGAACACGCACAGATGAACGTGCTGAAGTTGCTGTGCTCGCTACCATAGCTGTGAATCCTCAAATCAGCACACGTCAAATTGAACGTGAAGTTGGTGTGTCGAAATCAAGTGCACAGCTTATTCTTAAACGTCATAAATTTCATCCTTACCATGTTCATTTACACTAGGATCTTCATGGAAATGACTTGCACAATAGGGTAACATTTTGTCGGTGGGCTCAGCAAAAACTTCTGACTAATCCAAATTTTTTTGCAGATGTTCTCTTTACCGACGAGGCATCATTCTCCAACAAAGGAATTGTCAATATGAGGAATATGCATCATTGGTCCGCAGACAATCCAAAATGGCTCCGTCAGGTAGAGCATCAACGTCCGTGGAAAGTTAATGTTTGGTGTGGGATTATTGGAGATACCATTATCGGACCTTTCTTTATAAATGGCATCCAAAATGGCAGACAATACTCCAGATTTATACGGCACAATCTTCCTGTTCTCGTGGACACCGTACCTCTGAACCGGAGAATGGTCATGTGGTATCAGCATGACGGATGCCCTGCACATAACGCCTTACGAGCACGACGACTTCTGAACCTTAAGTTCCCTGGTAGGTAGATTGGACGAGGTGGCCCAGTTAGGTGGCCTGCCCGATCTCCGGGCCGGCCGCGGTGGTCTCGCGGTTCTAGGCGCGCAGTCCGGAACCGCGGTTGCTACGGTTGCAGGTTCGAATCCTGCCTCGGGCATGGATGTGTGTGATGTCCTTAGGTTAGTTAGGTTTAAGTAGTTCTAAGTTCTAGGGGACTGATGACCACAGCTGTTAAGTCCCATAGTGCTCAGAGCCATTTGAACCATTTGAACCGATCTCCGGACCTTACACCGCTGGATTATTTTCTTTGGGGAGCAGTGAAGGATGCTGTTTACCAACATGAACCAACAACACCAGAGGACATGAAGCAACGCATTATTGATGCTTGTACAGCCATCAAAGAGGAAACAGTAGCACGAAGTACGGCATCCTTCATCCGCAGAGTGACCCTATGTATGCAAGCCAATGGGCATCACTTTGAGTATGAGATGTGAACGCTATGTTTAGTATGTAGTGCTGGTATCACAGTGGAAGTTTCTACAAAGGGCCATTTTACCCAGTGATGTTAAGAAACATTTGTTTGCAACAATTTGTCATTTAATGCATAACATTGATAATTATGTGATAATAAAACTAATTGGTTTAACATGTTTACATTCATCTTCTATGTCCTACCTGAACTTCCCAAATCAAAACATTTTTACCTAAACAACGGTAAAACTTTTAGTCCACTTGCTCGTTTCACTAAAACCATCAACATGAATTTTACTATCACAAGTGAATGATTAACTGTCACTTGTGCTAGATCTACAGTAAAGTAAAGTTTTAACGTTGAACCTTATCTTTTTAGTAACGGATTAACGATAAGCGAAGTTAACTTTGTGACTAACGTTGCGGTCACAGACATATTACAGAACCGCATCACCCCTAGCCTATGGGATAAAGACCTGCTGGAATGTACGAAGTTAATGCAGGATGGCAGCAGACCGTATTATTCGTTTCGGACCTCTTGATAAGTATGGAAGTGTGATTACGCATGTCAATCAAATCGCGATTACGGGCAGCATGGTGTTCACGCCTGAGCCTCAGGACGTGCGCTAGCAGCGCATGTCGTGTGTTTCAAGCGTCGACTTCGCGTCTTAATATCTCGGGATGTAATGGGAATATTGCGATGCAATCAACGCCATTGTGTATGTGCTTTGCCATGCTATGGATTGCTGAATAAAAATTATAGGAGGTCCATTTAAAAAAATATAAGTTTGTGTTAAAAAACACATATGCTTTCGCTTTCGTTTTAGAATGTTTCCAAATATGTACATTCATGGGCCCCAGCCCTACATTGATACAGGTGAAAGTCGTATTCCAATAGCTGTTATTGTTCCAGAGATATTTTGGGTGGCCAAGATAGCTGGGACACCCTGTATATATATATTTTACGTACCCGAGTAAAGAGCACATCTGTTATGAAATATTGAATCGCACAAAATATGCGAATGTTTACTTACTTTGTACTTATAACTGAAACACTGCGGAATCTTATCTCCACATTTCGCTCTGCTTCTTGCTTGAGTTAGCACATTTATCAGTCCACTAAGGAAAGAATCCTGCTGCGTTTTATCAGTTCATTGCAAGATTTCAAAAATGAAATTTTCTGATCATTGCGAAGACTACTGAGGCAGTTTTTCTTGCAATTACAGTTCTTAGCTGGTTTTCTTCCCGGTAGTATATTTCGTTTGTAGCAAATATATGCCTTCCACAAGCACGCTTAAATTCAGCAATGTTTTTCTTCAAACGCTTGGATTTCTCTTCTTTTTCTGCTTCGCACAAATTTCTGAATCACTATCTATTTCTGACGGAACAAATCGACTTCTAGAATCCTCGAGATCAGTATATTCATCTCTACTTTGCGCTACCCTTCCGTCAACTGACCTAAAAAGGTGATTTCATCACGTCAACAGATATGTGCTGCCTTCTTGCGGAAGTTCATAACACTATGGTCAGTGCAAAACACAGCTATCTCGACTGCAAACAACCGTGAAATGCGCTACAGAGGGTACGCCCCATTGTACCAGTTATCAGGTTTTCTTCTCGATTCATTAACGTACGGAGCGCTGAAACTTTGTTAGTAGACTATCTCGAGATAGTTCACGTCTATCTTCAAGAGTCTGGCGTTTCAGTTGGGGTTCCTATTAATATCGTCCTCAAGGTCATTAACGCGAGTACAACATGAACAGCATGGGTCCCAGTACACTTCCCTGGGGCAGACCCGAAGTCACTTTTACATCTCTTGATGACTATCCATCCAAGATAACATGCTGCGTCCTTCCTACCAAAAAGTCCTCAATCCAGACAACAAATAAATGTAAAGGATGTTGGACGGCAGATCTGCGGTTTACTTCTACCAGACTTGCTGCCTTTTTTCAGTTCATTGCAAAATTTCAAAAATGAAATTTTCTGATCATTACGAAAACTACTGAGACAGTTCTTCTAAATTTACAGTCCTTAGCTGGTTTTCTTCCCCGTATTACCTTTCGTTTGTACCAAATATATGTCTGCAATGTTTTTCTACAAACTCTTGGATTTCCCTTCCTTTTCTTACTTTTCTGCTTTGCACACATTTCTGAATCACTATCTATTTCTTCCCAACTGCTGAACACCGTTTCTTGTCCGAGATCTATGAGAGATCATAGTTAGAAGAGGCCCTAACTTAGCCGCAAATGCGCTATACAATCTGATAGGGATTTCATCGGACCCTGGAACTTGGTATAGTTCTTACGATTTCGGCAGTTTCTGAACACCATTGACTAATTTGTGAAATATCGTGTGACAATATTCTTTCACGATCGTCACTGAAGCCTTCACGCACTGCTCTCTTGGCAGCTAAAAGCGTTTCGCCGGCCGCTGTGGCCGAGCGGGTCTACTCGCTTCAGTCCGGAACCGCGCTGCTGCTACGGGCGCAGGTTCGAATCCTGCCTCGGGCATGGATGTGTGTGATATCCTTAGGTTTGTTAGTTTTAAGTAGTTCTAAGTACTACGGGACTCATGGCCTCAGAAGTTATGTCCCATAGTGCTCAGAGCCATTTGAAACGCGTTTCATTCGGCATCTCTCTGGCCCTACCCTTTGTTTTACACATACTGTGCAGTCATCTCTGTTTTTTAGAAGTTCCTTTACAGTGATCGTATACCATGGAGGTTCCCATTCATTATGATCTTTTATGCTGGATACGTATCTATCCATTGCGTGAACAACTATTTTTTTAAACTTGAGCCATAGTTTCTGCACATGCTCCTGCCCTGTGCTGAAAGTGCCAAGTTCGTCATTGAGATATGACACCATTACATTTGTATCTAGTTTAGTGAAGAAATGAATATATATCTTTCTGCTCATTCTAGTTGATCTTTTTACTTTGGCAATCTTCGTTGCCGCAATCGCCTCATGGACACTGATACTAGTTTCGATGTGGACTCCCCAAATAGGTCAGGTCCGTCTGTTGCCTTTAGATCCAATATATGTCCATAGTAAGTGGGGTTTCGAACAAAATGTTCTAGGTTATTTTTCAGACAAAGTCTTTGCTATTGTTTCACATGGAGTATTACCACGCCTACCATTAACAAAACTGTAATTTTCCGGACTGATTGTTAGGTGATTAGAGTTTTCACATATGGTTATTGTACAAAGGGCGTTCAAAAAATATTGCAGAGTCGTCTCTCATTTTTTTTTATTTTTTGCAGGAGGAGAACGAAATTTTTTGTGAATATACTTGGAACATTAATCTATACACTGAGACTGCTCAGTGCAGCCTCCATCAGCTGTGACGGATCTGGACCAACGTGCTTTCCATGATGTAAACGCACTTTGGGGCCGGCCGGAGTGGCCGAGTGGTTCTAGACGCTTTAGTCTGGAATCGTTTCATCGCTACGGTCGCAGGTTCGAATCCGGCCTCGGGCATGAATGTGTGTGATATCCTTAGGTTAGTTAGGTTTAAGTAGTTCTAAGTACTACGGGACTCATGACCTCAGAAGTTATGTCCCATAGTGCTCAGAGCCATTTGATTTTGCACTTTGGTAAAATTCTGGAGATTGACTTTTACACCATCTTCTGACACAGGAAATAAGGTCTTTCTCACTATCAAATGTTCTACAGCAGGTGGGCCTTCAGACGACGAAAGAGGTAAAAAACAAGACTGAGTCAAGTCCGGACTGTAGGGAGGATGATTTGGTAAATGTTCTCCTTATTTACATCACTCACTGCCGTCGATGGTCTACCGCATCGCGGATTGTCCAGTACAGAGAAATCATCTTCTTTAAACCTCTGCAACCACCCCTGAATACTGCTGCGATCCACTGTGTCCTCCTCATAAACAGGGAGCAACTGCCTGTGAACCGATGTTGTTGAGACATCGCCGGTCTTCAAGAGGAACATTGTTGCAACCTGACATATACTTCACGGTCCATTATGGCTCATCTGTAAATTAAAAAAAATACTTTTGTATACCAACTTATAGCTAAATGTTTCAAGTATGATCACAAAAAATTTCGCTCTTCTCTTGCAAAAAATAAAAAAGTTAGAGATGATTGTGCAAAACTTTTTGAACGCCCTTTGCATGATTGGGGAATTTACGGACAAATGAACAAAGGTTTTCTCTAAATTTTTCGATTATATAAGAATATGAGTCTTGTTGGCTGTAGAAAGATATAATTACAATTTTATGCCCACCCTTGATCCTGAGTCTTCCCCTAACAATGTCACATACAGCTTCATCTGCAATTTTCAGTTTCATGTCTACTGCGACAAGTACACCACCTTCATTTCCAATTAACCTATCCTTTCGATAGACACTTAAATTTTCCCCAAAAAAGTCAGTGCTATCAATTTCAGCATTTAACTAGCTTTCTGTACCTAGCATCAGTGAGCCTCACTGCTTTTCAGGAGTGCTTTGAACTCTGGCACTCTGTTGTGAATGCTTCAGGTGTCAACCATTAGGATTTTGATACTGTCGTCTGTTGGAGGCATTTCTTTCTACCTCACACCGATACTGCTGGGTTTCCTACAGCTACGTGTATCTGAATTGGATGGAGAGTTGTCAACTTTAAAAAAAAAGAGTCCTTGTGTGCATCCCACATTCACTCAGTCATCTACCTCCTCTGATATGTAGAGTGCCTGTACACTTCTCAGCCTTGTAGCGCAAATCTAGGAAGTCTAGGAAGTCATAAAACCTTCGAAGTTTCTGGTTTTCTTCCACTCGACTCAGAATCAAGGGGCCTCCTTGCACAAGGCTGGTCTCAAACTTTTGTGCCAGTTGCTGTAATGCTTCAAGTATGATCTCGGAGATCAGACGGTAGGTATCATTCATTACACAGTGCGTCAGTATCTGCAGTTGCTTGCAGCTTGTTCTCTTAATGGCTGCCAGAACAGCCTCTTCAATATGTTAACTGACCCTCCCAGGCATATACACTGAGAGCGCCTTGTGTCCTTCCCTGTCGTGTGGCGCGACTTCTGTAAGGGGTACCATCATTCGCCACACATTTGAGCTGCCGACGATTAATAGACCGCTATCATTTTGCGCTAGCCTCCTCTTGACACTGGACGAAACAAGTTTCCCCAAAACAGGTGAAGTGGGTCACACTGGCTCAGTTTCAATTTCAGTGAAAGAGAGCACCTCGAACTTGTTGGATAGTGAGAGTGGTCTCCTTCCTGGTCCTCGTCCACCCTGTATGGGACGCCTATATCTACCATCGAAACGTCACTTGCAGTCAAGTGGAAGAGAAGTGGCAGATCCCACACTTTCCGTAGAGTAAACAGAATCCAAAGGAGAGGATAGTACTCGAGGTACCTTCGCTACTAGAACCACAGGTACCCGACTCTCGGGAGGTCTTCCAACACAACGATTCGCAGCAGCTCCCAATCGTTTGACAGTAGTCAGAGCGATTTTTATCTGCTTTAAGTCAACCAGTTCATATCGTGTTCGAAAATGGTAGTCATCGCGAGGATGGATTTTGGCTGATGTAATGTATTGTAGGACAGTGAAGAAAAATCTTTAAACTAAACCTGCTGATTATCTTTTAAGTTGCTGAGCTAAACAATTAATAATTCTTTATAAGAACTGAAGCAAATACGCAAAACGAGATTTCTATTCAGGCAACAGAAAAACATGTAATAAAAATTATTAGTTTTATAAAACCGCTTAAGGTTAATTATAATTGTTAGCAAATTCCACAATAGAGTTAATTTACTAAAAATGTAAATAATAACTTCCAAAAACTTTCAAAAGTACACATTTATTTGCGTTGATATCCAATGAAATTCGAGGTCATCTATTCTTTGGCAATAATTTCGAATCACAAATGGTGATTTGCTACGAAGTTATCCAAAACATTCGTACTGGTAACGTACACAAATACAGTTTTGTAAGCGACCAGAAATTTTAAAAAATAGCCCATGTCTCATGTAACTATAAAATGAAATTAGAGAACGATAGTTTTTAACGATGGTAGGCCTAGTGTTCTCAAAAATTTTAAAAGAGCACAAATAAGTTCAGCCTACAATTGAATTTATTGCGGAGCACGTGAATCTACGAAGTTTCCCAATTTATCAAAACACGAATGGGTATTGCTGCAATCAAAGGAAGTTTATGCAGAAACGATGCAAAGAGTAAAATATGCCAATCTAGAATTTCAATTATCACACGAATCTTGCACACGCGGTCTCACACGAAGGAAAACTGTGAAGTCGGTTTTTATATTTAAATATTTTTACGTAGCTGCTTCTGTGCCAACTTCTGTACTGGTTTGTCGAAGAAGAACAAGAAAATGTGCAGCATGAACGTAGTATCTCTCCTGGCTGTCGCAACTAACAACGCTCAGCAATTTCAACGAAGTGAAATAAGGGATGCTATCCTGTAGCTTATAGAGACTTTTATATGGTATATCTCGTTTTACTCAAAAAAGTGCAATGTTTTTTCTTTATGCAGCACTAAAAAAGCAGCTTGTGAAAAAAGTGGAGTTATCCCCTTCTTTCCCCGAGGCCTTCAATTGCGTAATCGCGACATATTCACCGGTCGTCTCAGTTCCGGATTACACAGGGCACAGTGCTGCCCTTTGACGCACGACTTGTGAATGGTGGCCCCCTTTTCGCCCTAAAATGTTCCCTTCCGCGCCCGCCTGTTGAAACATACATGTCGACGCCACGCCGCGCCGCGCCGCGCCGCGCCTCGCCGCCTGATATGTAGGCCATAGCGCACAACAGCGAGAGCTTAGCTGGGCGCAGGCGGCCGCTATTAGCCGTTCCATTTCATTATTCACGCGGCGCGCCCCGGGCCCGCGATAACGCCCTGGCCTCCGCCCCACGGGACTGTCATGGCGGCCGGCGACCTCTCCTGGCCAGCCTCCGGCCGCGCACCAAACTCCCATCAGAAATTTATGCAGCTGCCCACACCGCGCAAAAACCCGGTAATGTTATCGCAGCTCATGAATTCTGCCTCCCCTAGAGCATATTTCTACCGTCGCAGACAGGTCATTTTCTGTTTTAATCTGAACTACAAGTTACTGTCCGGTATGCAGGTAATTCCTTGCAAAAACTATGTATAGTTCTAGCAAACTTGTTTTAGCCTACCAGGAGCACGTATCAGACTGATAGTGCTTCACATTGTTCTTAAAAAAATGTAGGTCCTTGCTTGGATGAGATTATTTCAGATTATTGCAAAAAATGAGCATCTGACACCTTTACTTTAACCAATAAATACAGTATTATCTATTTATAATTACCAATTCCCCCCATGAACCATGGACTTTGCCGCTGATGGGGAGGCTTGCGTGCCTCAGCGATACAGACAGCCGTATCGAAGGTGCAACCACAACGGAGGGGTATCTGTTGAGAGGCCAGACAAACGTGTGGTTCCTGAAGAGGGGCAGCACAGTTTTCAGTAGTTGCACGGACAGCAGTCTGGATGATTGACTGATCTGGCCTTGTAACACTAACCAAAACGGCCTTGCTGTGCTGGTACTGCGAAAGGCTGAAAGTCAATGGAAACTACAGTCGTAATTTTCCCCGAGGGCATTCAGCTTTACTGTATGGTTAAATGATGAAGAACCTTGCACAGGATAGAGTAGCATGGAGAGCTGCATCGAACTAGTATCTGGACTGAAGACCACAAGAACAACAATAATTACCAATTGTGTAAAGAATTAATACAGAAAGGGAGCCTTCAAAGATTTCCTCCAAAGGCAGGTGCTTTCCTTGTTTTTATTGAAGTTCCCTCTACTACTCCCGCATGTGCTGCGCAAACGACTCGATCATGTCCATCATGATATCCCTTCAATCTGTTGGGCAATATCAAGTAAAATAGACTTGAGAAGTTCCTAGATCTCATCGTAGTAGAAACCTTGAATATGCTACGATACTTTTTCATGTTACTATAAAAAGATCGACATAAAGAATTATACTTTGGTGCAGTAACCAGAACCAATTACTTCCATTATTATTGCTTCTGCTCCTCATCAGTCATGGGGATGAACTTTCAACGAACTCCACAAGAACATTGTCACATATGAGCATGAAGTAAAAAACCACAAATCTCTTCGATCTGAGTGCATGCAGAAATTATTATGAACATGTCTTTAAAATTTCAGGACACCCATTGCCAATGACGTAAATATACATCCTACCTCGTTCCACCTAAGCATACACAAAATAGAAACATACAAATAAAAGAGCAAGTGGGCGTTTAAAATCTCCCTGATTGAAGAGAATTCAACCGACATCTGCAGATAATAGTTACGTGCCTACATTTATTCACGATTAGGCTGATAAAATAAGGAACAAAATAAATACTGAATAAATTAAAAAGAAACATAACGCACCCACTGCATGCTTCTCGTATTAAGCTAAAATTTTGCAAAAAATTGTCAATGTCTTTAAATAATATAAAATAAGGATAGATGTCTCAACCAACAAAAATATGTGTCATAGTCTGTGCCATAATATTGAAACGCATTACTGTAAATTAAACAAATTTGGTATCTACAGTTGGAGGGGCGGGGTTGTTTGGGGGAAAATACCAAACAGCGAGGTTATCGGTCTCACCGGATTAGGGAAGAATGGGGAAGGAAGTCAGCAATGCCCTTTCAAGGAAACCATCCCGCCACTTTCCTGGAGCGATTAAGGAAATCACTGAAAACCTAAATCAGGATAGCCGGACGATGGATTGAACCGTCCTCCCTAATGCGAGTCAAGTGTTCTAACCACTGCGCCACCTCGTACGGTTGATATTTACAAAATTACGTACACTGAATACTCTGTATAATTTGTAGGACAAACGGTTAACAGTCACATGAGATACACCATAAAGAACTGCAATAGCCAAGCAAATCAGAGATGCAGATCGCAGTTTTGAAAACATGAATTATGACCCCAAGCTATTGCACATTTGAAATAGAGGCCATAAAATAACTTCATATTTACATCCTTGAAAGAATGTAAGCCAAAATTTACTCGATTCTGAAAGCAGATCAAGCAATTTCTTTAAAACTTCATGAAAGGGTTTTATAGTTTTGCAGATTGTAATCTCATTATTATTTGCCTATCATAAGTGTAAATGGTTCCTCATATACGTCATAATTCAATTATAGTCATAAATTTAATCTTGTGAGCAATAACTCAGGAGCTCTATACTGATCATCAGTTTAACTACTTTGTCATACACAGGGTGTTTGGAAATTCCCTTTGGTAATTTATATGACTTGCAGAGGGGACTCTTTTCGTGCTACATCCATTTAAAATCGTGTTTGCTATGTAACTTCGTCCGAACAGGCCACAGGCGTCACTGGATGCGAATATGGAGGGACATGTGGGAGGGACATGTGGTCAGCACACAGCTCTCCCGGCCGCATGTCAGTTTATACGAGACTGGAGCCACAACTTCTCAATCAAGTAGCTCCTCAGTTTGCTTCGCAAGGGCTGAGCGCATCCCGCTTGCCAACGGCGCTCGGCAGACCAGATGGTCACCCACCCAAGTGCTAGCCCAGCCCGACAGCGCTTAACTTCGGTGATCTGACGGGAATCGGTGTCACCACTGCGGCAAGGCCGTTGGCATTATGTAGGTAAACAACATGGTAATCATGGTAGGGGGTGATTACGTCGGATCGACTTATGTCATTTGATGTCTGTCCTATCTCTCAGACCTGGTTCGGGGCTCCTTCACGGGTCCGTGAATGTTACAGCAACATGGATGACTACACGTGAGAAGAATACACTGACATTGTCCTTTAGAATGGTGAAGCCCGTGGTAATGGGATAGCTCTCGTCGCCTTTATCAAGCTCGTTCTCCACACCATCCGGCTCCATTGCATAACCTTTTCGCCACAATTACGCAATGGCTTCAAGAAAGGGTATCTTAACCGTCAGCAAGCGCAACAGGTGGTGCTCCAAGGAGACGTCGCACGCCCGAATTGGAGGAGGACGTACTGCATCACGTTGAGAAGAACCTGTCAGCGAGTACACATATGTGTGATTGTAAAACAAGTAACGTACAGGTTCACGCCGAACTAATTACTTGTAAAAGGGGTCACGTTACCAGCGTGTTTTAAAATTGTTGTAGCATGGAGACGGTACGTTTTCGGACAAGAGTTCCAATTCAAATTGTGAATTTTGGCCTTTCAAGACTGCTGTCTATCGTTCCATATTTTTCTGCTCCAGCTGGTTGCGATCTACGACTATCATGCGAATACAAAATCGAAGGGATCAGGAAGTCCATGTTCAGAGCCATGCAGGAGCTGCATAGCGTTACTCGGCTAGCGCTACAAGAGGATAGACATATTGTGTGCTCAACAACCATGTCACGTACATTCAGTCACTAAATGGGCTTCTTTGTAGGAATACTCCTACACAGACAGTGCGACAGCGTCAGAAGGTCCACTTATATTCAGCACAGAGATAGTTGTGTTTTCACTTGTTGCAACAGCAGAGAAAATCATGCTGACAGTGGTCCACCCTGTGACAACACTGGCACAGGAGTGGTACCACGGTGTCTTTCAGACAAATCCCGGGACAGCATCGCAATGGACCGTTTGCGGAGTTTGCGAGTAGATCTAACGTTGGCAGATTACATTCGTTATCTTTATACGGACGCAGCGCCTGACCTCATAGTACATGCTGCAACTGAATACACAAAACTGTTGTCTCTGGTTTGCAAAGGCAGAAACTTGCACAGAACAGAACGGGCGACATAGAGTCATGCATTATAATTTTGGAAGGTAACACCACAGAGAACTCGAAGAAATAGCAAAGCCACCGACTTCGTCATGACAGGACGTGTTGAAGTCGGTAGCTGTGCGCTGTATTCAAGATATTCGTAACGTTATCTTTCAACAAAACACTGGATGACCGCATGTCACTTGTGTCGTTCTGACCTACCTCGACACGGAACGAGTTCGACTCGCCTCCCAAACAGCGCGTTTGAAGACCTCTCACTGACTGAAAACATCTCGTCGTGGGATGCCAACAGAATTCCACTTCACACTCTACGAAGGATCTGGCACAGAGTCAAAGGAGCATGGTATATCGTACCTCAGTCAGTCGTCCAAGCTCATCGATTCGACATGCAGCCATGTTAAAGCCATTGTTGATGTCATAAGTGGTTGGAGTGAGCGCTAATTGTCGCAACCTTTATATACCAAATCACCTCTAAATTTAATCAAATACTAACTCTAAACCCCAACTTTGCCGGCCGCGCGGTTCTGGCGCTGCAGTCTGGAACCGCGAGACCGCTACGGTCGCAGGTTCGAATCCTGCCTCGGGCATGGATGTTTGTGATGTCCTTAGGTTAGTTAGGTTTAACTACTTCTATGTTCTAGGGGACTAATGACCTCAGCAGTTGAGTCCCATACTGCTCAGAGCCAGCCCAACTTTGCCTGAGTATTTATTTATAGCTGTGCTCGTGGAATTTATTGTTGGCTTATAAAGCTTCTTTGAATACAACGTTTGAAGCAGTATGGCTGGGGACATGAGCAAAGCGCTTGTTTGTTCGCTGACACGGGAAAGGAACACGTGGAGCTGAACACGCAAAAAGCAACGCCTTACGCTTCGTTTATTGTCATGGCATAACGTAACCTTACCAGCATGTTTAATGTGAAATGTTAAGTTGTTAGGAATAACTGAGATTCGAGGTACAAAAATTCGCGTCAAAGTTCCTGCTTCTATAATGTTACGCTGGAGAAAATAAAGCCTCGTACCATTATATAATTTCGGTAGGCTGAAATTTCGCAACAGAACGATCAGGCCGCCGTTCTACAAATTAATTTTGTGTCCTGAGATTTAAAAATTAGACTGGATAATTGATAGAGTCAGTTTACTCCGTAACTCTGTTAACAGAGATATACTCTCCATTTTCTCGCTGAACAAGATTATTTATACCGAGGTTAATTCTTTGCAGCTGGAGCGTTTCAAGGGATCGATGTAGTCCTTTCACAAACCCGAAAGTTCCCATGAATAGTTATTTGAATGTGATCACCATACATAGAAGAAATGATACCTTGAAGTGAAAGAATGTATGGTACAAATTGCCAGGATAACCAATTTAATCATCTGTATTGCCTTCTATTCGCGATTTCATGCTCACCGTAAAGTGCTTCCGTGCAATTTGTCATCACAGATTTGAGCTCTTCAAGCGTGCTGTTACCTCATTCATAGTTGTTAGAAACAAAATATCTCTGAAGAAACTCTAGGCTCATTTTAAGGCAGCAAAGCACCAATAACTTTTGTAGTCCGGTCTTCCTTAGTTGCGTGTAATATTACGGTATATTGATATTTTTTACTTATGGACCGTCTGACAGCAACTGAATAAACACAATTTTAGTGCCATACGCGTTTCGCCTTTATTTTTTGCAAGGCATCATCAGTGGCAGGTTGCGTGGACAATTTCTTACATATTACTCTCCTGTTGCATTTTTGGTGTTGTTCTTCTTCTTAGGAATGCCAATTTGCGGTTTTTTCCCACATTCCACAGCGCTATGAACTGAACGCTTGTTTCAGTGCAGTGTTTGGTTTTGAATCAGTCAGCACGAAAGCAAAGATTTTCCTGGGAATTATATTTTGGCTAACATTACAGATATAAAAAATATAATTTTATACTGGGACATATTTGAGCTTAATGACGGGTAATCGCAGGAAGTCCAGCCCGTAGGTATCTAAGGGCCGGGTTGACGCTCGAGAGGGGACTTAGTTTTCAGCTACACCTGAAGCATGAAGTTCATTATTCCGCATGGTGGAGAGGCAGCTCGTTTCAGAAGGAACTTATTATTCGCTTGCGTCGCAGCTTAATTATAATTTTATTTGGTGATTTTATAGACTTTACTGAATTCTTGAAAGCATCCCTAATTGTGGATGCTGGTCGAGCGTAAAGGTTTTCATAAGTTAACCACTGTCAGGACTTTATTTGTGGCTTGACGAACAGTCGGGACTTGAATTTATTTGCAGCTGGTGCTTAACTGGGACATTATCTGTGTTGGCTATAGTTGTAGCATATGGGTATTTCCATGTAAAGCGAGCAGTGGTTTCAAAAACATTGATTTACTTGGAGCATCAGTGCTCAGAACGTAGGTAGTTTACTGTGTTTATTTACGTTGTATGGAGTCTCAGGGGCTAATCTACGAACTTTAACATTTGTTTTTAAAACACATGATCCGTTGTTAATATCCATTCTGCCTCAAATTAAGAACCAGCCAACAGTGTTTAAGACACTTGAGAAAATCAGTAACTATCAGTTTCCTTACATACAGTTTGTATCAGCCATAGTAATTTGTTGTAGCTCAATACTTCACTAGTATTTATTTGTCCTTTTATTGGAAGTTTGGTGTAGCTAGTTTACTAACTGAACTGAAGTGGCGGATGCAACCATCCCTCCCCAGATAGCACAGAGCCATACACAGTGGTTTGGTTGCTTTCCACTTCAACTACATCCCTACATCACTACAAATGGTAAAAGTCACATTTTACAACAAAATGATCTAAGTGCACATTTGTTAAACTAAAGTTTGAATCTCTTGAGAGTAAAAGAATTATAAGTAATTTTCTGCATCTGCACCCTGTGATAATAAAGTTTAGAGTCTAAGCGATGCGTGGACTACATTTGGAATACAACTGGTACAAGTGAAATTGCGGACGAAATGAGAATAGCTGCTTTCATTAAGCTTCCGGTATGAATTATTAAAAGTAGTCCGACAGAGTGACGTGTATGTCGATGTATATATTGAGGCAAAATCAGCATATTGACAACAGATCATAAGTTCCTTGAATCTACCCATACATACATGGAATGTGATAATGCACAGAAACACTTGAAATACGTATTTCGTCCCCAGAACAAGGTAGAAACACTGAAAAAGATCAACCTACAGTTTACATAATGGAAATCAAGGAAAACATCTTTCAGTTAAACCCATGGATGCCATACCAAAGTACAAATTTGCTAAAGATATTCAAGGAAACAAAATACAGTGCAGGAGTATTACTAGAATCAGAATCAATAAAGAAAAACCTCTAACAATGCAGTTCAAGCATTCACTAAGCCAGTATCTTGAATTTAAAAAAGATTATTTCAGGAGGTACGATATTGGTTCCCCTGAAATACCTGTTTTGCATCCTTTGCGTGAAGACGAGTCTGGAACAAAATTTCAGAAGTGGAAAAATCTTCAGGAAATAAAGAATTACATCCTTCGCATTTTATCGTGAATTCTATAACAATATATACCACTCCCAGACAGCAGTTACCAGGCGTGTAAGAACAGGGAGTGGAGAAAGAAGAGGACGTGGTCAAAGATCGGCACCAAAAAGGCTGAAAAATTCACAGCAGAATGGTACAGCATCACGAGTATTGCCCTAGGAAGGATATTTCTCAAGAGATACCGCAGACGGTAATGACGCTGATTCTGTATTAATGCACTGACTGTGAGAAGATTGTAGAAAGTGACAAAGAATAATCTCTCATAAGTGTTGGAAAAACACGAATATATTTTCGTTTTGGTGCTTTTATTTTATTAGCTTTTTACCTGTTGTTTTTCAGCTTGTTACATTAATTTTGCTTTAATTACGCACTTTTTCTTTTTTTATAACGAACATATATTGTGTTGTAACAAAAGATTTCAGAATGAATCACAGTACAACAATGTTTTTCCTGTACGCGTTTTACTCTGACATGATTTAAGATGTAAGCGTTATAAGAATTGTAATATATTATAAAAAGTAATGTAGAAGCACTACAATCTTGAATGATACCTGCAGCTATACCCCGACTAAGTGACCATTAGGAGAAAATATCTGATTTTTCGATAGTACCATAATTTATAAATGGCAATTTAATTTTGACAGTGACTTACTCATTTCGCTTCAACAAGTACTTGTACCTCTTGTACTCTCAGCTCCTCAAAATTTTATTATCAACTTGGCTTGAGAGACTGCACCAGTAATTAGTAAGAGAATTACCTCGTGAATTTTTGAGGTTCCTTCAACAACAACTAAAGATGCCATGAATATCTTCCACAGCACAAAGCTTCCATATTGGCCCGTGTCTTTCTGTTCAGAAGCCATTTTCCTGAAAGATGATGTAGTCCGAAAACTTGAATTTTCTATTATATTTTCATTTGGATGCCATTTCGCTTTCCATAGTAAACAAAACTTTCGATGCCCGCATCAGTGGACGAAGTATGAACGTCGAATGTCTTGTAGTCTACTAGCAGCTTTACCGTCATTATTTAATTTCCAGTGGAGTCTAACGACTTAGCTGAATATCCGACACTCGTTGTGGCCAACGGGCAAGCATAATCTATCGATTTTCAGGGTCAATTTAATGAGAAACTTTTGCCATTCTCTGCACGTAGAATCGACAAAGTAATTCATGTGTGTCCCCAACACCTGCTCTTACGATTTTAGTACGAGCATTATGCTTTCCATACCTACTGAATATCTTTTCTTCGTTTTTGCACTAATATCTGAGCTCAGATTTTTTAACAATCCGTGTAATTGCGTATGATGCGTGCCTTCTAGCTGTATATAAGTGTCTCAACTTCTTGTTAATCTTAATTTGATACTTTCTACTTAACATTGTAAATAAATATTTCAGTTTACGTTAAATAAGCCGTGGCACGATTAAAAATGTCTTACTGGACTGTAAAATGCTGAATAATTATTTTACGTCTCGTAAAACTGCATCCTAGTGTAATGATTCTGATAAGGGTGTTATTAGTTAGCTTGATGGCCGTTGTTGAATAACGAACGCTTTGGCATGTAATTGCTGTTATACCAGACCACTGAGAGCTTTTCAAGAGAATAGCTGCGTTACGTGATTGGGCAGAGTGCTTCGATGGGTATGTGATAGCTATTCATCGGCAGAATAAATGCCCATTCCCTGTTGCGATCCCGTCGATTACCATCTCGTAACCATGCAGTCAATCCACACTGCAGTACAATGACATGTAGATGAAATCGCTGCAGTGTTCCTCTTGCTTTTCAAACAGCCACTTATAATTGTAAAACGTAAACAACTCACACAAAGTCACTCTATTTTGAGAGAATATAAACTTAAAATTGTAATTAAAAGTGTTCAGCGTATCATTGATCCAAATGAAACGTCCAATTCCTAATTCTTGGGGGATGTGAAAATGTTAAATAGTATGTCTACCAAAAGCTTTCACACTGAAAATAGTTATCAAGAATACGTGCTATACATGTGAATAATTTCACTGCTAGTTAGTTTGGCTACAGACGTTGATGTCTATAAATTAAATATTTCAAACCGACTAAAAAATTGACACATCGCTGTCCTTTTGGACTATTGCGAAATAGGCGAGAGAGTGCCTTGGTCATGATATGAAAATTGTGGTGGCAATCGTTAAAGTAAAGGCATTTTTCGTTGCGCCTGGATTTTCTCATTAAATTTCAATCACCAGCATTCTCCTCACAATGTGAAAGCATTTTGTTGGCGCCCACATACATAAGGAGAAATGATCATCAAAATAAAATAAGAAAAATTCGGAGCTCGCACGGGAAAATTTCAGTATTTGTTTTTCCACCGCGCTGTTCGAGAGTGGAATGGTAAAGAAATACCTTTAAGATCATTCGATGAACCCTCCCACAGGCATTTAATTGTGAGTTTCAGAGCAATAATGTGGATGTAGATGTAGACTACACAACAGCGGCTTCCAAATATCTACATCTACATGGATATGTTGCAAATCACGCCTTAAGTGCCTGGCAGAGGGTTAATCAAACCACCTTCACAATAATTTTCTATTATTCCAATCACGAACAACGCAAGGAAAAAACAAACACCTTTGTCTTTCCCTTCTTTTATCATGACGATCGCTTCTCCCTATGTGATTTTCATTAACGCCTACGTAGTACCAGGACGATTAACGAATTCTCTACAAATACGAATTAGGCAATGACACCTCTCTCATTACAAACCGAATTACAGGCATAGCCTCAAAGTTTTCTACTTTTTTATTGTGCTTAGATGAGTGGCGAAGTACCACGAAAATAGACATAGTACAAAATAATTACTTTACTATCATATTCGTCTCTGAAATCACTTACAAAAGAGCGAGAGAATGCAATAAAAGCAATCCTGTCACTACAGCCAGCGATTTGTTCATTTGTTTTTGCTTACTCGTACGACTATTTAGTTCAGTATGACAGCATTTGATGTCGCATTTCATAAACGTGGGATGATATATTACGGGAGTAAGACTAAGGTACGACTAACGCAACATTACCCCCTGTGTATCTTCTCAGGGTTCCTGCGGACGTCCAAACTGAAAAGCGCCACGGATCTCTTTGTCCACATGGTCATTCCGCTTCAACACAAGTTTATAATGGTCCAGCTTTTGTGTTAATCTTTCCGCTTCTCAAAAGGCATAAGCTCTTCATGCCAAGGTCCGTGGGACTCCACTGCATTCGAACTATGGTGACAGCTCGATTTATGCAGGTAGCAGTCCGTGCATGTGGGGGTAGCGGCCCGTGTATGTGGGCTATAGATAAACACTGTGTCCCAGTGTCCTGTCATTCTTTCTGTAAACCAAGACATTTAGAAACAGAAGCTTTCCATCATTTTCGACCCCCACCGTGAACTTGATGCTAGCATGAAGGCAATTAAAATTATCTGAAAAACTTTTAAGAGCGTCTCTCCCATGTCGAACGTATCGGTGACGTACCTCCAAAAACAAGTAGGTTTTAAAAACGCCATCCGCAGTGCAGTGTCTTAAGAATCTTCTGTAAATAAATTGGGACTATTGGGGTCAATGGGCTCTCATTAGCCATTCCATTAGTTTGTTCGAAAATTTGTCGTGGAATGAAACTAACGTCGACGTCAGCACGTGGAGAAAAATTTAGCTGTTTCCTCGTCCAGTTTTTCACCTACTAACTGCAAGGATTCTTGAAGTGCAGCCCTGGTAAAAGGCGACAATACAGCAAAGCTGACAAGCAAATCAGAGAGACCAAGACACAAAGACTTCAACCGCTGTATAAAAACCAAAGAATGGGAAATATGATGTTCGCCTTTTCCGACGTGAGGGCCAACAACAGACTCTAAACACTTCGCCAAGTTGCAAGTGCAGCACAAAAATGGCTCGCAGTCAGCCGAAGCGGAGCCCCTTACTTACGTATCTTGGGTAGATTGTATAATCTCGCCGGAACGTCATCACCAGGACAAAGTTTTTTAAACATCTAATCAAGCAATTAAAGCTTCTTCAGAAGTGAAAGCGTCTTCTGTTTTATACGCTCAGCTGAGTCGTTCTGCAGTCTTCGGTACGCTGAATCCTCAAGTAAAAGATCCGAGCTAAATGTCCCGTGGGCATGCGCTATTGGCCTTCCGCGCCGTATAGAGCTCGCAGTCAGCATTCATTTCAGGCGAGTTCGTGCAACAGAATACTCACCTGAAGATGACGGCCAGATAGACCGCGGTAATACTGTGTCAAGATGACCTTATAATCAGGCTGCAGAACCGAGAATAATATTATATTTGCTTCCTGTGCGAACGTACCGCTAATAATTCTTGGAGCCCGTCTCTGAATTGCTTCGATATCTTCCTGTGATCTGACCTTCTGTCGATCCCCAACACTGGAGCAGGACTCAAGAATGGGTCAAACTTGCGTCTTATATGAGGTCTCCTTTACAGATAAAACACACCTTCCTAATATACTCCCAATAAACAGAAATTGACCATTCGCCTTCCCCACTACGATCTTTGTTCCATTTCATATCGCTTCGCAGCTTTACACCTAATATTTAAACGACGTAACTGTATCAGCCAGCACACTATGAATGCTGTATTCTATCATTACTGGTTTGTTTTTTCCACTCACCTGCATTAACCTAATTTTTCTACGCTTAGAGTTAGTTGCCACTTATCACATCAATTTGTCCAAGCCACCTTGTATACTCCTACTATCAGTCAACGACTTTGTCCTAATCACCTTGTATCCTCCTACTGTCACTCAATGACTCTGTCCAAGTCATCTTGTATCTTCCTGCTGTCACTCAACGACTTTGTCCAAGTCATCTTGTATCCTCCTACTGTCACTCAACGACTTTGTTCAAGTCATCGTGTATCCTCCTACTGTCATTCAACGACTTTGTCCAAGTCATCTTGTATCCTCCTACTGTCATTCAACGACTTTGTCTAAGTCATCTTGTATCCTCCGACTGTCACTCAACGACGACACACTCCCGTGCACCACAGTATCCTCAGAAACCAGTCGTAAATTGCTGCCCACCCTGTCCGACAGATCATTTACATACACAGAGAATAAGAGCGGTCCTATTACTCTTTCCTGAGGCATTCCTGACGATACCCTTGTCTCTGATGAACGCTCGCTGGCGAGAATGACATACTGGGTCCCGTTACTGAAGAAGTCTTCGAGCCACTCACATACCTGGGAACCTATTCCGTATGCAGTATTGTGTTATGTGTATAAAATGCATGTCTTACAATCAGCTGCTTTTATTTTAGCCCAAATATCAACCGGTTTCAGTCACGTACAGTCTTCACGGATAAGGGTTAAAATGGTTTAAGCCAATACATTACTTTTCTCATTACTTAAGTAATGTGCAGAGTATGCCATGAAGATCAATATATGACACAACACTTTTACAGGCAAACATACTAATACTAAGTGTACACAGAGCAGCTGCTCTGCATACCCTTAGTATTAGTATGTTTGCTTGTAAGAGTCCTGTGTCGTCCATCGATATTCATGACATGCTCTACACATTATTTAAGTAACAACAAATGTAATGTATTGGCTTAAACCATTTTAACCCTTATCCGTGAAGACTGTACGTGACTGAAAGCTGTTGATATGTAGGTTAAAATAAAAGCAGCTGATGGCCAGACATGCATTTTGTACATCACTTCGCGGCTTTTAATAGCCACCTTCCAAAAATGTTTAAAAGAATTGTGTTATGTTGTTGAAAGGTAACACAATGGAGGCCTCAATGTGAGGGCACAGCCACTGGTCTTAACACCGTGGAAATTAATGGCTACCATCATAATTACCGGTTATGTGATCTAGAGGTTACCGTGCTGGGTACCCAGTGGCAGTCCATACCATGACGCGAGATGCTGGGACCATATTAAGATAACTAATACACTCTCGCAACGTTCGTTTTCCTCAAAGCCCACACAAGCGGATACATTTATCGTGATGCTCTACACAGAATTGGAATTCGTCCGAAAAGACACAGTTCGACTCATGCGCACAACTGGAGGTGCCCTTCCGCTGTTCGGTCACGGGAAGCCATAAGAGTAGCCTCTAGGCTGACAATTGCAATGTCCCCTCTCCTTTTTGTCCCTCTTCTTTCTTTGATCTTCACCTGTGTACTCAAATTTTGACTTTAAAATGTTATCTAATTTGTGAACAAAACTTTGACGATTATAAGTATCTATAGGCATAATGATGACCATGTATGCCCCAAGGGGACCAGATACATCTGTGAGACACGTGGTCTACGCAGTTGCCACAGATTACAGTTAAAGTACATGTAATGAGTAAAGTTACTAGCAGTGAAATAAATGGCCGCCAGCAGTGTGTAGCACGAAGTTGGTCAGCACTTTTTGTTCCCTACACGTACCCCTGAACATAAATGTAATTACAATTTTTAGTTCATATGCTACCCGATGTTTTACCGGCACATCATCTGACAAAGAATATTCAAGATCCACTTCCAGTATATTTAGTCTGTTTCGGAAATATTGAATTTCGTGGCATATTTAATCCCCTTATTTTCTTTACTCCATCACATTTACTAGTTTGTCCATATAACATAGTAGCCTGTTCATTATTCATTTCTACAACATATTTGTCTCCACATCCCTATACATTCAATCTTTGAATTTACTGTAATAAAAGATTTATTTCTTCAGAGCCTCTTTGCTTATTACATTATGCCTGTGTTTTTTTTTTTTTCGATGTAGTTGTCAAACGTCACATATCTTTAAAACAATCTGTGTACAGCTATGAACTGTCGATGAAGTTGGTGGATTACTTGTTTGGTATTAAGTCATCTGACGAAGCCTAAAACGTGTTCCTAACTATCAAATAAATATTATTGTGGAACTTTAATCCTGTGTGTTCACGTTTTTAATATGTCTATATTCTTCCAAGAACCGACGGAGTACTCTATAAATATTATTTGATGATATTGTATGTGGACATGCGTTAGACATAAATTGTGCTACGCTCTGATAGGAGAATTATGTTCTTGTCTGAATTTGTGTGTTATATATACAATTACCAAAGGAAATAACAGAGTTGCAAATTTAAGTGTCAGCCGTTCCCATAGCGTAGACGGTAGGGCATGAGATTTCTCAGCCTTTGAGAAATCCTGAAAAATACTGAATGTTAATAACATAATTCATCAACTCACTATAGCTTTATACTGAATTTAATCGGAGAAATTAAACTGTGTATTTGTTTACGGCTGTCAGTGCATTCGCACTGAGCGCTCGATCAGCTGTAGGCGCGTGACGTAGGAAGCAATTGTTCGCGGTCAACGACTGCCTTGTGCGGCGCACAGACTTGACTGTTGCTTTGAGTATGTGCCGCCGCCAAAACACAGCGCGGTATCCTTGTACTCTCCGCATGTTTACATCTAGCTGTTGGTTTCTCAAAAGTATGTCATTCCACAAAAATTTTAACGTTTGATATATGATGTATTCCCTTAGAGCATCGTGATTTAAGAGTTTCTACTTCAACAGTGTTATCATGAATAATTTTGCGAATTCTATATGGACCGTTATAAAGCAGAAAAAATTTGCGACACAAGCCTTTTGCTTTGTGCGACAAACGATGAGACTTAATTAACACCTTCTGACCAACAGACAAGATTTTTAAACGACCAGGACGTTTAGCTGATTTCTCTCTTCTAGCAGCCGCAGATGCAATATTTTGCAGAGCCAGGTTGACAACTTCAGAATGCCGCAGTTTCCGTGAAGGCGGAAAAGGAACGATTTCAGAAATGCGATTTGTCGGTGCTTTGTTTTTTAATATCAATATAGGCGGTAAAGAAGTTGAATCATTAGGAAGTTCATTCAGAATGTTTTGAAAAATATGAAGATACTGATCCCACGTTCTGTGATTCTGATGACAATAAAGACGACACAATTTATTGATTTCCTTCATCCATCTCTCTGAAGCGTTAGATTGAGGGTGAAAAAGTGAAATGAAAATTGGTTTAATTTTACGATGCTGTAGAGTACGAAGCCAAATTTTAGAACGAAACTGTGATCCATTATCTGATATAACCTTATCAACATGACCAACTTCTCTAAGAAAATGTTTGATAAAAGCGTTAGATACTGAACGAGCTGTTGCTTTGCGTAATGGTGTAAAACACACATATTTTGACGTCAACTCCACTGCTACAAAAATGTACGCAAAAGCATTAGTAGAACGAACCACTGGACCGAACAAATCGATTGCAACCATCTCCTTTAATTTCGCTGGAATGATAGGAAACAACGGTGCTCTGTGAGAAACTGTTGGCGGCTTAGCCTTTTGACATAATTTGCATTTGGCCAGAACAGATCGAATACGTTTTTCCATATTACTGAAGTAGCAATTTTCTCGTAATTTATGAAAGCATTTTCTGGGACCAAAGTGTGCATAACTGAAATGCGTATACCAAATCAGCTTATTAACCCACTCATCAGGAATACAAACTTACCAAACAGAGTTGTCGACCGATTTTCGTTTAAAAAGAATGTCATTGCGAACTGAATAGCATCTAGTTTCTCTGGATCAGGAAGAATACCTTCTGTAGCAATAATGTGACCGAGAAATTTCACCTGAGAACGACCAAATTCAGATTTTTCCAAGTTTACTGTAATGCCAACTCGTGCAAAAATACGTAACAATGAATCCAAAATTTTGTTGTGCTCACTCCAAGAACGTTTAGCAATAAGAATGTCGTCAACATACGAAGTAATATTGTCACGAAGATAAACAGGTAACATGTCGTTTAAACTACGAATGAATGCTGCTGAAGGTACAGTAACTCCACATGGTAATTTCCGAAATCACTTTTGGGTAAATTAGTCAAATCCGGTTATTGTTGATAGTCGAAGAGTTGGTTTGACAGATGCAAAGAATAGTAAAAGAGCAGGCAGCGGTACAGAAAACTAAAAGGGAAATAGCACCACTACAGCTCGGGGCCCTATGCTCGCTACGGCACATATTCACTTAGAGTAGTGAATCCCCTGAGGACGTTAATAGCCGCACATAATTTCAAGTTTGTGACTTAGTGACACATTTGGCGGAAGTGCGTACGTAAATTGATCTAACCATGCACATGGATGTATGTCATTCTTAGAATTGCAGAAGATCTTAAATTTCCGAGCAGTCAAAAAGTGTTTATAGTCAAAATTTTCACCTTGTGGCGACAAAGACCCACCGCGTCTGTCCCAGTCCGAATGTCGATTACTGTTAAATTCACGCGCCTGGCGCTCTCTTGTTGCATCTCGTAAATGAAATAAATTACTTTCTTCATACCCCTCTGCTATCTGTGATTCTAAGTTTCTTCTACTGTCTTTTCCTACAATTTCGCCTTCTATTTGTTTGACTTGCTTTCGTAATGCCTCAAATTCCCTTTTCACGCGTTCATTAAATTTTCCCTGATTTTCAACATGCTTATTTATGTTCTGATACTCTTCGGTTTCTGCAAATGGCAATGGTGCCGTATCATCAGAATCTCTGTCCCCATTTAAACTAAGATTTGTCAATTTATCTGATATCTCCTCAACTCTTTCCGCTAAATCACCTATTTTTTCCTTCTGTTTATTAATGTCTTCCGTAAGTGTCGCGACCCGGGTTTCAGTATTGACACATTTGGTAGTTAACTGTTCATATTGTTGTGTTAGATTATTTATTCTGTCATTTGGTACGGATTCCTCGATTCTTTCAAATATTTCTTTCTTATCGTGTGCACGTTGTAAATTTAACTCTGAAAATTTTTGTACTATCACGCGGTCTCTTTCTTCCTGTTCTCTATCCTGTTCCCTTTGTCTAATCTCTACTGCAATTAATCTGTTATTGTGAGAATTCAAAATCGGTTGTACTTCTTCTCTGATTTCTTTCTTTAACTCATCTTTTATATTTTTGAAACATGTCCCTATTCGTGAGTCTAACCGTGTTTCCATTGTTTCCATCTGTGATCTTAATTCAGATCGAAACTGTGTTTCCATTGTTCCCATATCAGTTTTTAATTCAGATCCCAAAGTTCCCATCTCGGTTTTAATTGTTCCAATCTCTGTTTTAAATTCCGATCTAAACTGTTCCATTGTTCCCATTTGTAAGTCTAACCTTGTTGCCACTGTTTTTAATTCAGATCCCAAATTTAATATTACACCCATCAACTGCTCCATATCAGCCGGTTCGAAATTCTTTTCGCCCCTAACATTTCCCGCAAAACTAACTTCCTTCTGCATAGCTGTAAAGCTATCTGTGTTCGATACTATTTCAGAATCATCTATCGTTAATCTCGTATTCTGTGAATTTTCTGATTGAGAAAAATTTTGAAATGGTTCCTGACTATTTTCCCGACTTATTACATTGTTTTCATCTCCATTATCCATCATACTGTTTTCCTCTGTTGGCGAGTTCGCCATGTTAACAATTTCGTTATTCTCACTATTCATCATTTTCGTCTCTTTCATTGATCGCATAATCATTTACAAAATATACAAAAAATTCGTCATTGTAAGAAAATTACACATAATGACTCTTTATCTCCAACAATACCATTCACATGAAATGTTTCCCTCAAACACGATTAACAAACAATTGACACAGTTGCACTAAATTGTCAAACGCGTATACAAGACAACAATTCAAATTCTGAGAAAAAAAATACCATTAGAAGAATGACAATTACCAAATCTACACATGCAAAATAGACTACAATTACTAACTACAAATTACTACAACAATACTACTATCTACAATTTTTACATCAGAAGAATCCAAGGGACGATCCGAAGCAGCGGTCGCCACGTGCATGGGGGCTTAATTAAATATTTTGAAAATATTTTTAGATTTTTTTGTTGTATGTCCGATTACACTGTGTCTCGTAATCGGTTGGCCCTGACCAGTATTATTACGCTATCTGACTGCTTAGAACAACAACAAGAATGAAATGAAATTTTTTTGTTAACACAATTAATTATTTAAGTCCCCAGCAACTATGAAACCTACGAAACCAAAGCACAAGTATAACTGTTCTGTATGTGGGAGTGTGACTCAACGTACACATCTGGCACGGTTCTTTTCCAACAAGACGAGAATTTTTAAATACCAATTATACTGACGTGATAAAAGAAAATTACAAATACTACAATTGCGTAAGGAAACCAGAATTAAACTCTAATACAAGAACACACGCCAGATGCTTTGTTGACTGAACCTGTAATGACGCATTATTTAAAACATGGAATTAATGAAAAAAACACTCAATATTTTACCTTCATATATATTGACGAAAAGCACTCTGATCGTTACAGTATTTCCATTAGAATAACATCTGCTATCTCTCCCATCAAATAACTGCATAAAACATGGAACAACACTCTCCACTATCACATCTCACTCCGACTTCACGACAAGCAGTGCCCACTAGCACGTCTCGGCACAAACTGACTACTACGAGCTCTGGACAAGCACTGACTGCCACGAGTTCTTAACAGGCACTGACTATTACGAGCTCTCTCCAAGCACTGTGGAGGCGGCTTAATAATACTCTTTGGCGCAATCTCTGGCGCAGTGGCTCAGTGTAGCCACCTTTCAACGTTCGGAAAGCTTTGATTGATTTGACAGACAAATCATTTAGAAGAAAGCACATCTGTGACAAGAAACTGATAAAAATACAAACTTATCAAATGGGAGAGAAAGCATTATTAAAAAGGCTTTTACACTCGTCACTCTTGTACCAAAGGAGGAGAAAGTATACACGACCCTTTTTCATTCGAAGAATTCCAAGTCCCACTGCATTTTTATTAGGGCACATGGGTAATTGTTGGATAAAAAGACGTTATGCTTATGTATACAGGGTGTTACAAAAAGGTACGTCCAAACCTTCAGGAAACATTTTTCTCGTTTTTTTTTTTTTTTTTTTTATAATGCATATAAGAAAAGAGCCACGAAATATCTGTTAATAATGCCGTGCTTTGAATTTATTTATCATCATTACCTTTTAACAAAGCAAAATATATATATTGAGATCTTCTTGTTCTGTATCTGGCCTACAATTAAAGGAACGTTTTTTCGTGACTGTAACTCATTCTAAAAATCAACATATCTTCCCTACTTTATAGTTATTGAAAATTGAAATTACTTGGTTATGAACACTGATGTTACAGTTCGTATGATCGTTCAACAACAAAATTTTGCAGTGGATTTTGTTTCTCGGTAAAACACCATTCAGTACCACGACTAGCACAAGAACATGAGACTATTAAAAAAAATACGTTTTCACTATAAAGTTTGCCAGACCAGAACGGAGCACAGCAAGATTCCTATTAGATTTTGACGGTACATTAACTTATTTGTACTGTGAGTTATACACTATCAGCAGCCCGTGTCAACCTGCAACACATCATAAAATCTGCTGATCTGCACTGCAAGTCTGGGAGCTAAAAGAAATAATATTATTTTACTGTTACTTTACCGCTTCCTTGCGGTATGATAGACTATATTGGAAGTCGTTTGAATACGCCGCGGCAGCGGCTCTTTCGTTCGCCACGCAGCTCAGCACCACAGATAATATTTATATAACTGAAAAATGTCTCAACAGGATGGGATAATAGGCAAGCAAGCTTTAACAATTAATAATGCAAGTTTTCATTTACATAACTCTATTAAAACATTTAAATATTTCAATTGTTACACACCTTTATGAATTCACACGTAATGGCGTACATCTCTTAGTCTCGACAAAAGAATGCTACACTAGCGTTCGCTACTACGACACAGGATATCTTACTCGCTCGACTCCCAGATGAAGAAGACAAAGAAGTTGATATTCGTCACGTATTATATACTAGTTACTTATTTTAATCTTTGTTCGACATTTATCGTCTGTGGCGGTTTCATTACTCGCCGACGAAGATATTCTCAAAAATAAATAATAAAAAAATACATAATTTTATACAATAACACAATATGATACATATAATTTTCTCGTTACTACATAATATGTTGTTTTTGTTTCTTACTAGACGTTACAATGCCCCCTGGCAGCAATTGACTAACGTTAAGAATGTTCGGCAATATGCTGCCACTAACGTCTGTTTGGTTATTGTCTGTTACCTTGGTTGGAACATTCACTTTAAACTTCTTAGTTCTTTTACACTGTAGGTTTAATTACACTTTTTATACTGTTCTTACACTTTGCGAGGTGACCATAAACCTAGTCCCAGGGTCATTACATTTATCTGGCCCCCCCATTCGGGCTACGTGCGATCAGAAAACCTGGGAAAACTGCGCCGGAGCCATAGTCATATCGCCTGGTTTGTTTTAATACCCAGTTTGATCACAAAAAGTTCAGACTCTATCCAATGTTCACAGATAACAAAGGCTATTTATGACAACGTGTTAAACTTTTAGTCTCTTTGTTACCAATATACCTTCTACCCTTTTTCACATTTGTGTTCTGTATTGCAATGAAAGTCACTCATTAAACAGTTTTACAGTGGTATAATGAATCGTCTCTGCACTTACTCACGACAATTGTTTTAAAATGTTCTAGCATTCGTGCAAGTTTACTTCATTAACATGACGAAAACATATTATATCTATACATCACTGAACCGATGAATACTTCGAGTCTGCATCGAGTAACTAAAGAAAAACACAATGTTTGTCACGTCATTTCGTGTCCACTATACCGTTTTCATATTAGTGCATTAACCACATAGTTGATAGTTCATTTGAATGACAACAATGTTGTACGGAGCGGGCGGCGCGAAACAATTGTTGAGTCGCGTCGTTTGGAAGGCCGCGTGCCGACGGCCGCTGGGTTCGACGTCCGGCTCTCAGTAACAGCGACGTCGTGCTGACGTGGCGCAAGCAGTCGCGAACCGCGCCGAACCATTCGCCGATGTCGGCGAGTTGCCGTGGTTTACCGCGACCGGCCGGCTGGCGGCAAGGCACTCGTCTCTGCTTCTCCGCATGGCTCCGCGTCGTAGTGCATGAAACAAACATTCCACAACGGTGTACTGTCTCTAAGGACACAGATTACTAGCTGTGGAAGAAAATGCAACTTGTTTAAAAGTGTTTATTGTTCATTACGCCGTCGCTTCGCTGGTATGCACAGGATGTTTTGGCATGATAACAGGTTTCTTGTGGCATTGTGACACTGGTATTCAGGGTTCGTCACACGCACATTGTACTACACACTTTCACTTGTTCTCACGGTTGATACACTGCCAGAGCATCTTTCAACACGCGAAAATATTTCGGTACACACATACTAAATGTCTCCGTCGAGCGATGTTTGTTTGAATCGACTCCGACCGGATCACTAACTACCGTTTTTACTCACAGTGTACTACTGTTCGTTGAGCACTGCACTATGACAGTTAGTCACTCAACACTTAACTTATACCGACGTATATATTGGTGCAGATACAACAGTCATTTTCTGTCCCTACTACACACAATATTCCGTCCTTTCCTAGGTTGTTTATGCACACAGTTTATTTTTAATGCATAACAACTGTTCTTAGCATAATCACTCTCATCTACATTGAGTCCATTGTGTTACCTTCTCATTACACACTTTTAATACTATTACTACGCATATATTGCTTTTTTGTAATTGTTTAAAGGTGTTGTGTGTTTTTTTTTTTTTTTTATTTTTTTTTTACATCGCTTTCTTTTCCTCTTTTAGTGTAGCTTGCCAGGTTATCACCCATCTAGCAAACAGATTTTACCATGTGCATGACAGCTTGACTTGGGCATATTGTTCAATAAATACTTCATTTAGTACTAGTATTATTTTTAACGGTCCGTCCTACAGGACTACAGTGTAGTTTCCGCGTAACTTGATTCGCGTACCGCGTAATTAATATTCAAGAACGTGTACCAAGTACACAGGCTTCAATTGAAGTATTCATACATACAAAGCATAGGTTACACGGAACGGTTTTGTTTTTTATTGGATTCTGCTCCAGTGTCGTTCTCAGATCACTATTGGCAGTAAACATTACATCACATAATTATTTCGTACTACAAAGTCAATTTTTGGCTAGTATAGACTCTCTCTCAGGGTTCCTTGATTCTAACACAATTACATCTGCTACATATTTATATGAGATTTCATCATTAATTGTACTTACTTACTACAAAATGATTCAAGAAATTAATCATTATTTTATCAACAAAAAATTATTCATTGCTTGAAGAGCATGTAGTATTTTAATGACACTAACTGTCTGTAAACCAAGTCTTCCATTTGCATATTATTGCTCAGTTTACTGATTCTACTTCCTCAAAATTGTAACTATACATAAATTCTTTCTTAAAACTGACATACTTATACTCTAAAACACAACTGAAATCTTCTTACCACTACTATTTACATCAGACATGTCACTGAATAAATAACTTTACATCTTTACGTGGATACAGTCCTTTTATTTTCCCCGTCTGGGGATGTGCTAACAAATAGCTACATTCGTGTGCCAACATCTTCCGAATCTCTTTAGCCACTACTTCCCTCCTCGACCAAGGGATGGAGTAAGTTGCGCGACAGTATGTTTTGTGGGGCATCACCTCTATGTGATAGTGGTACCCTTTGACTATTCCTGGTCGGTCGGTAAATACCATAGTATATTCCGATAGCAGCTGCGTCACCTGTTGCTTTTGGATATCGCTTAAACCTTCAGATTCCTGCACTTTGGTTTGAAATGTCTCAACATTTGTTTCAAAATTTCGATCCTCTAAATTCGGGTAATAGAGGTCTGCTACATGTGAAAAATCATCGAGGTGTAGTACCCAGGGCCGGCCGAAGTGGCCGTGCGGTTAAAGGCGCTGCAGTCTGGAACCGCAAGACCGCTACGGTCGCAGGTTCGAATCCTGCCTCGGGCATGGATGTTTGTGATGTCCTTAGGTTAGTTAGGTTTAACTAGTTCTAAGTTCTAGGGGACTAATGACCACAGCAGTTGAGTCCCATAGTGCTCAGAGCCATTTTGTAGTACCCAGGGGTTCCTACATTTGATATTAATTCGATTACAACATGGCACAAGTACCTCCTTCGATTTCATCATAGACAACTCAGTCCTCCTACCTTTATTAACTATGCTTAGTTTCCCCAAGGAGCAAATCTACTCCCAGAATGCAGGCCACCTTTAGTCCTTTAACAATGAGGAACGAGCTCACTATGGCTTCGCCCTCCTTACAAATCTCTACCTGCACCTGGTATTTAACTAATTGGCTCTGTGCACTTATGGCTCCAGACACCTTACAATTATTAACCGGGAAAGTCGGTATGCTACGTCCTTTTCCCAGTGCTTTAAATAACTCTATACTCATTACACTTACTGAGGCACCTGTGTCGATGATTATATTCACTGCAACGTCATTGATTTTCGCTTCTATTATGGCTTGCACATTTTCGTTATTATCTTTCTTACATTCGTGCGGTTCGTTCAGTAGATCTTTATCCATACTGATACCGTCGTTGTATCGCAGCATACATATTCCAAGTATATTATTATCATTCGTGTTGCTCTCACTCCACCCCTCGACCAGCGATGGAGAGCATATCGAGGCCGATCCTAGTTTGTTGGATTGCTTACTTGTGAGGTACTTGGACGGCTACTTTCCGTGACCTCCACTATGTGTACATTCTGATTTGTAGGCCGCCACGGCTGCGCAATAGGCGCGTTTTGCGGTGGTGGTCTATTGTTGTCATACCGGTCATTACCCTGTCGCTGTGGGCTTGTTCTCTGATTCTGATGCCAATTTCGATTACTATCACTATAATTGCTATGCCACTGACCTCGCGCATTTTTCCAGCGGTTGGTCCCTGACATTCCGGATTCGTACCGTCGTCAAATCGACGCTTTTTGTTATAAGTTGGTTGCCCATACCCGTTCTGGCTTCTACCATTACTACCATTTTGCGAATGCTCTTGCCGCTTGTTACCATCCCCATCATTTCCATGGTTGTGGTTTTGTGCACTATTATTTCTGTCATGTTTACACCCTGATCCATTATTCCGCGAGTGATCGCACGCTGATTTTGCGTCTTCCTGGATCAAGTCTATTGAATCTAGAACAGACAGGAAATGTTCCATGTCGCTTTCTGGTACGTGTATTAATTTCTCTTTGATATGAATGGGTAAATGTGATTTTAGTAGTCGTATTATGTCTCTTGGTGATATAGGCTCGTCCCAGTAGCGCGCTTTGTTTATATACTTTTCAAAATACCGTCTCAAATTCCCAAGACGGGGTGAGTACGGTTCGGGATTATATACTTCTTTTCTTAGACGCTCTTGTATACAAGGCGACCAATATTTCGACAGAAACGCCCTTTCGAACTGTTCATATGTCATGCAGCTGTCTGCTACTTCCGTAGCCCACAACGCTGCATCACCCTGAATGTATGACATTACGTATTGAATTTTCTGTGCTTCATTCCACACATTAGGCAAGATATTTTTAAAGCTTTTTATGAATACTACTGGGTGTACTGACTTCCGTTCAGTAGTAAACGTTTGAAACTGCCTATTTTTGATTAAACTTTCTTCAACTAATATTTTTGAACTATATGGATTTGCTCCTGGGACATATGCTGTCTGCTCCGAACCGAAGCTACAGCTCTTCGCATTATCGACTACAGATTCACCATTGTTGTGTCGCGTATAAGTTTGTGCGTTGCCAAAAACATTGGCTGTTGGCGACACAGTTTCATGTTCCAGATGTTTTCTGCTTTGTGCTAAACCCTTTTCCAAGTCGGATATCCGTTTGTTAATATTCACTTGCCACTGCGGGATATCCTCACTGAGTATTTGTTTAATGGTTTGCACATCGTTCTGTACCTGACTATTTACTGCGGTACTGAACGATTCGGAATTTCTATCTGCTATGGCTGCTTGTACTTTAGAATTAATATTTTTGTCAATCTCACTCTCCTTCACTTCTAGCCATGAGTTGAATTCGGTTTCAATTTTAGTTGCTTGTTCGTTCCACTTCTGCTCTACAAACTGTGTGGAATCTATTTCTAGCTTTTCTACTCGGTTGGCTAATACACCTATTTCGTCTACCCTGTTAGTGTTTGCTACTTGCAGGTTATTGACCTGTACCGTCAACTCCTGCACGGCCTTAGGTATCGACTCATAATTCTGTTTCATATCTGCAATCTCTTTTTTCATATTTTCTAACGATTGCACAAGTTGCTGGTCTCGCTCAGCTTGCTTGCGATCTCGCTCCGCTTGCTAGCGATCTCGCTCCGCTTGCTGGCGATCTCGCTCAACTTGCTGTTGGGCAAATTCTGCCTGGTAATTTAGCACACGCTCTAATATAGCCTGAAGTGAATACCCGCCAGGAAGATTACCACTCTCTGGTTCCTGCTTTTCTGGAGGTGGTGTAATTTCTTTATCTACATCTCCTTGAGCACTAGTGGGCGGTGGCACCACTTCCTGTGCCCCCGCCCCCACATTTTCGCATGTTATATCCTCAAAAAGAGTACTTGTACTGCTTAAGGTACCCGGTTCTACATTTCCTGCACTAACTAATTGCTGTTCCTCAGTATCCATATTGCTCGGACGTTGACTACGCAACTTAACCATATTCCTAAATTGCTTACTCAAACACAAAATCTGACAGTTTTGCCACTTGCACACAAAATACGTTAATTTATCTACACTACACTGCCCACTAAAAATTACTATCTACCATCAACTTTGTCCTGTCATAATACTAACATCAAACTACGCACAATATGCACACCACTAGCGATATGAGATCACTTCACTGGAGCTCAGCTTCTACAAACAGGACAACTACACTGTAGTCTTACCTTTAGTTTATCTGATTTCGGGGTTCGGCTGCCCCCAGATTACGTAGTCGTTACAGTTTCTCAGTACTATCAGGATCGTCTTCTCTGACTCGCTTGCAGTAGTACGTTTTTTCATGAAAGAGTGGTTGCACATTCATTAATACATTGCATTAATCATGATACACATACATACATTTATCATTAAATACCTATATATATACATATATAACAATAGACACTGAAAGGAAAATACATAAAAATTTTGTGGCCACTGCAAATTCGGGCCCCGCGTTTTTGGGCGCCAGTTTCTCGTTTTTTTTTTTTTTTTTTTTTTTATAATGCATATACGAAAAGAGCCGCGAAATATCTGTTAATAATGCCGTGCTTTGAATTTCTTTATCATCATTACCTTTTAACAAAGCAAAATATATATATTGAGATCTTATTGTTCTGTATCTGGCCTACAATTAAAGGAACGTTTTTTCGTGACTGTAACTCATTCTAAAAATCAACATATCTTCCCTACTTTATAGTTATTGAAAATTGAAATTACTTGGTTATGGACACTGATGTTACAGTTCGTATGATCGTTCAGCAACAAAATTTTGCAGTGGATTTTGTTTCTCGGTAAAACACCATTCAGTACCACGACTAGCACAAGAACATGAGACTATTAAAAAAAATACGTTTTCACTATAAAGTTTGCCAGAGCAGAACGGAGCACAGCAAGATTCCTATTAGATTTTGACGGTACATTAACTTATTTGTACTGTGAGTTATATACTATCAGCAGCCCACGTCAACCTGCAACACATCATAAAATCTGCTGATCTGCACTGCAAGTCTGGGAGCTAAAAGAAATAATATTATTTTACTGTTACTTTACCGCTTCCTTGCGGTATGATAGACTATATTGGAAGTCGTTTGAATACGCCGCGGCAGCGGCTCTTTCGTTCGCCACGCAGCTCAGCACCACAGATAATATTTATATAACTGAAAAATGTCTCAACAGGATGGGATAATAGGCAAGCAAGCTTTAACAATTAATAATGCAAGTTTTCATTTACATAACTCTATTAAAACATTTAAATATTTCAATTGTTACACACCTTTATGAATTCACACGTAATGGCGTACATCTCTTAGTCTCGACAAAAGAATGCTACACTAGCGTTCGCTACTACGACACAGGATATCTTACTCGCTCGACTCCCAGATGAAGAAGACAAAGAAGTTGATATTCGTCACGTATTATATACTAGTTACTTATTTTAATCTTTGTTCGACATTTATCTTCTGTGGCGGTTTCATTACTCGCCGACGCAGATATTCTCAAAAATAAATAATAAAAAAAATACATAATTTTATACAATAACACAATATGATACATATAATTTTCTCGTTACTACATAATATGTTGTTTTTGTTTCTTACTAGACGTTACACATTCCTCACACACAAAGAAAGAAAATATGTTATGTGGGCATGTGTCCGGAAACGCTTACTTTCCATGTTAGAGCTCATTTTATTACTTCTCTTCAAATCACATTAATCATGGAATGGAAACACACAGCAACAGAACGTACCAGCGTGACTTCACCTCTTTGTTACAGGAAATGTTCAAAATGTCCTCCGTTAGTGAGGATACATGCATCCACCCTCCGCCGCATGGAATCCCTGATGCGCTGATGCAGCCCTGGAGAATGGCGTATTGTATCACAGCCGTCCACAATACGAGCACGAAGAGTCTCTACATTTGGTACCGGGGTTGCGTAGACAAGAGCTTTCAAATGCCCCCATAAATGAAAGTCAAGAGGATTGAGGTCAGGAGAGCGTGGAGGCCATGGAATTGGTCCGCCTCTGCCAATCCATCGGTCACCGAATCTGTTGAACACTTCGACTGAAATGTGCAGGAGCTCCATCGCGCATGAACCACATGTTGTGTCGTACTTGTAAAGGCACATGTTCTAGCAGCACAGGTAGAGTATCCCGTATGAAATCATGATAACGTGCTACATTGAGCGTAGGTGGACGAAACTAAAATGAGCTCTAACATGGAAATTAAGCGTTTCCGGACACATGTCTACATAACATCTTTTCTTTATTTGTGCGTGAGGAATGTTTCCTGAAAGTTTCGCCGTACCTATATATATATATATATATATATATATATATATATATATATATATATATATATATATACTTATATATATATACTTATGTTGGTGTAACACATACATTAGTTTTCATTGATTTTCCAACATGATTTTTTTTGTGTTTAGCCCGAAGATGTATTTTGGTTTTGTAATTATGTAACATGTATTCATATACGAGTATTGTTGTCTGTAGTAGCTAAGTTTTATCCTATGATGAATTTTGAATTTTAATTACTCATGTTATGAGAATACTCAGGATCAATTTCATAGTGATAAGATCTGCTTCCAAATGAAGTATATTGTTACAATAGAGTGCAAGAGAAAGTTCTACATCTATATAGACTGAATGATTCTCACCTTACTGTTTTATGAATATATGTTACATTCGCTAAGATTGAGCTACTTACTCCACGTATCATGTGACTGAAATGAATTCAAGACAATTCATGAGTTGTAATATTCAATTATTTTACTTTTCATGATTTATGGAACTTTTAAATAAATAACTCCATGAGAGATCGAGCGACTAAATAAGTGGAATAACAAATTTCAAGTGAAAATATTGTTTGTTTTTCGTGTGATAAAACGTGAATAGAATCATGAACATGTGCGAGTGCAGTATCATGAAGAAGCTTCAACATTCTGGAGCACATGAACTGAATCAAATGAATGTGATCACTCCGCCTCTACGATATTGTTGTCGTCGAAGCGAAGTGCGTATACCGAGCTATGTTTTACGAGTTTGTAAAATGTACCGCGGAAACTCAGTGACTGTGTTATACGGGCATTAAGCAAATTGTCAACTAAGCTATAATTACAACTGACGGTCTAATTAGAAACCTAGGAAGTCCACTGTGTAGTTACACCTCGCCCGAATCCAACATGTTCAGCTCAGCTGATAATTAAATTTAAACAGAGATTACTCGGACGAAACTATCATTTACGAAATAGTCACTTCCGTAACAGGTACTTACATAAATAAATTTTAATCCAAGGTATTCAGCTCAGCTGATAATTAAAGGTAAACACAGATACCTCTGACGAAACTATCATTTATGAACTAGTTACTTCCCTTACAAGTACTTATATCAATAAATTTTTATTTACGCCATGATGTACTAAGGGCCCGGGCCCCATCATTCTACCACAACCACTTTTCCTACTCATCTCAAAAAAATGGCTCTGAGCACTATGGGACTCAACTGCTGAGGTCATTAGTCCCCTAGAACTTAGAACTAGTTAAACCTAACTAACCTAAGGATATCACAAACATCCGTGCCCGAGGCAGGATTCGAACCTGCGACCGTAGCGGTCCTGCGGTTCCAGACTGCAGCGCCTTTAACCGCACGGACACTTCGGCCGGCCTACTCATCTCACACTCCTGCTGATATCTAGAGAGACTTCAATGTCCAGCAACCCAGGTTCATCACCACTTGCCATTTAGGCTTCGTAGGTTAGTCGTGGCCGATTAGTATTGTTTCCGTTATCGCTGAAATATTGATGTGGTACTTGAACCACACAAGAATCTTCAGCTTTTGTACATACTGCAAAAGTTTCGGTAACCCAGATTAAAAGTTGCTACCATATGAGTTATATGCAAAACCAACTTTTCAAACCATGTGTACAGAATGTGATACATTATCATTATAAACAACTTTACAATAATGTAATTTCTTTATTCTGTACCAAGATTGATCCAGCTTTGTTCAGTAGAAATCATGGAAACTGATGATATACGCAAATCGAACCAACCCTAAACGCGGACAGTTGTTTTCTGGAAAATATCGCCAGTGTGATGAGACTTGGTGTTATCAAAACAAACCTACCACAAAACGAGAAAGTGGAGAAACTCACAGTAAGCGTCTACGCTTTGACAATGTAGCCGGTATTAAGGCAATTTGCCATGCGAGGTGAACAACATTCCAAAGAAAGCCCTTACTGTTTCTCAGTGCGCTCCACGATATCCGTCGTTCACCCCTGTTATCTATGACATATGGTGCACCACAGTTATCTCAGCATTGGTTTTGCATATAGATCTATTTTGCCTACACGGTATACTATTTGTACCTAGGCGGGGTTCAAACCCGTGTCTCGTGATCACTAAGTAGATGTACTAACCGCAAAGCCAACCTGACACTGCACGGACTATCTTAGTATGCCTTCCTCCTCAATCCAAATTCCCATTCCTGCCTCGGCTCACTTGCTATTAGCTTCAGAACTCGAACTTTCATTGGAAAGTGGATCAGTCGCTAGAACTGGCTGTTTGCGGTAATTTTCATTTTGCCTGTTAAAGTAAAATATTGCCGTTAGTATACATTATCCAGTGATAGTGTTATGCCTTGCTCAAAGTGTAGCCTTCACTCCCCCCCCCCTCCCCAACCCCCACCTCCGGTACGTAATTCAATAGAGCTCTGGTTTAAGTAATCTGCAGTTGGAGAGCAGCGAAAATGTTAGCCAGTGCTTTGCGTAATCTCATAAAGATAGTAATCTTACTAAATAAGCCAATTATTTTCATAATCAAAAATATTAACATCGTAAATAATGTGAAACGTCCCCTTTGAACAATTATACATGACTGTGCTTATACTGACACACAATGTTTTTAGCGCAACGCAATCTGACTTTCAAAATTCCCTACTAAAGAATGGCCCTGACTAACATTAAACTATACCTTTCACAAATCACTTACCTCACAAAAATCTTCGCTGCTCAAGCTACTGCAATACAGCGAGCGCCACTACTGCCAGCTAAATAAAAGATTCGAACTATGGAAGGCACTAACTACTGATAGGGATAGTTAGCAAATGAAAGATATTAGTAGAGAACAAACAATGTATTTACCTTGATATCATCATATATAAATATAGCAGTTCATGACAAATTACAAATCTCCGCCATCTCTCTCCCCACATCCACCACTGCTGGCGGCTCACCTCCAACTGCGCAACGCTACGCGCTGTTCACAGCCAGCTGCCTAACACTACAATGGCGAGTATTACAACAATGCAAAGCAGCCACAGACTGCACACAGCACAGCCAGTGATTTTCATATTGAGCGCTACGTAACGTTGCCAATAAGAAAACATAAACAGCCTACTTACATAGAGAAAACATAAACAGCCTACTTACATAGCCCCCATGCTACCCAAAAAAAATTTTACAAATTTTTTTGGGCACTGGCCAATACATATTTGTTAAAATTTTTTTCACAATTACAATAACAAAGAAATCAAAGGCACACACTTATTGATACAATGTTGGTCAAAAGCTAAAATTTTCTCACAGTCCATAAAGACAGTCCTCATCATTCGTCACAGTAAAATTGCAGTGTTTTTCTCAAAGTCTGACCAGTAAAAGACAATGCACACAGACATAGTGGATTTCCATGCAGTCTTGAAGAAGTAGTGTTGTCCTTCCAACGGAAAGACAGTGCTGACTCGACATGCAGACAGGTAATGGGCCACAACAGAGTAAACCCACAGCAGAGTCAGTCGACGTTTTGAAGAATATTGGTAGTTAGGTCATCACAGAGCAGACCCACTGTAGTCCTGGTAGAAATTACGGTACTGGTGGGCCACCAGAGGTGCAGAGCCACTGCAGTCCTTGTAGCAATTGGTGGGCCATCAAAGATGCAGACCCACTGTAGTCCTGGTAGAGACAGCCAGCAGCCATCTGTTGCAAATGTGCAGGTGCACAATCACCATCGAAGAGTCTTGCGGACAATATACCAAGTCCATAAACCACCACTTGTGCACTCACAAAGTTTCTGGAATTTTCCTTAGATCCAGCAATGCTGTTATCCAGTCCCTTGCTGAATCATTAACACACGTGCAAACACTATCAGTCCCTACTTCTCACATATTGTCCATGTACTATGACCAACAGAAACGTGTGCAGTGAAATGTAACTAACAAGTTAATAATATCATGAACTGGTGACAATTACAATTTTATAACATAAGAATACAATAAAGGTACAAAATACATCATTAAAAACATAATAATACAGATAACATTTGTAGTACAGGCTTTACAAAAGAATAGAAATAGACATATACGTCAGTGTTACAGGAATTATGACATGAGTACATACATAGAAGATCAGAATAACTTGCGAAACATCAACTTCACACATGAGCATTTAAACAGAATGAATAATGTCTAACATCTTTACAAAGTAAATAACATATTATTAACGCCAATTATATTTGAGGATAACAGTATTCCTCATCACAGTGAATGTAGCTTAATATTAAAGGAGGAAAAAATTCTATGAAACTACACAGAGACAGGAAGAAAACAACTACACAAGGGTACACAAACACATAGTGGGATAACACCAATAGGAAAGGATAGGGTTCGTTTTCAGTGTAACATTTGGTACTGCAGTCCAACCCAAAACTTCATATATCTTTCCTCTTATTTCATCCTTTGTTCCCACCAAAAAAATTCTATCTAAGCATGCTTTCTGTATTTATATGTTCACACATTTCTTACCTCAACATTTATTTCCAAGAAAATCCTACCTAAACCTGTTTTCTGTACTTTTTTTCGTATAACTTCTGAATGCATTTCTTCCAATTCATCGCAACTCATTCTCTTAGAGGCTACCCCCTCTTAAGCTAACTTAAATCTACTGAGCTCAGATATTAAACTAAGGAACGAGGCAATGCAGCAGCACATAAAACAATTAATATAAACAGCAATGAAAAAAATGGAAAATCGCAAAGCAAGCTACAGTAAATCTAAATTACCAAGCAATTCAACATTACAACTAATATGAGCCAATGTGCAGCAACAACAAAAATAAATGAGTAGTAAAACTGGCTTAGCAGAGTAACACAAAGTCAAATTCAGTAACACTATGCCTGGCAAACAGCAGCTTATATCTAAACATGACATAGCTCAAGCAGAAAAAATAGTACACTAAAGATAACAATGCAGATAAGGGAAATGTATAATCACATCTTAATGTCTAAGTAATTAAAGTGGTGCACCACAACAACTTATTGTAAAAGAAATATTACCATGTACTTGAAAAGAATATTATGTATGCAGTTACTGTTACTAGTCCCTTTTTATTGTTCTTTCCTTTCCAAGTGCACCTTTTTTGAAGAATGTGGATCACAAAATTATTATTTAATAGATCTGTTGACAGAAAGTGTTCACATTAGCAAATGCATTTAATTTTATTTTATGAAACCAATGCTGCAACACAGCTGGAAAACAGATGTCAAATGAAATAAGCAATTACGCAAACCAAAGCATACAAATATCATTCAATAGTCATGTGGCATTTCGTAAGTCAGTAGCTCTCAACTCTCGTAGAAAGACACTTGTCATTATCAGGTTTGCAGATGTAAGAATATTTCCCATCAATTCATAAGCATTTCAGTAAATATCATAAATAACGAGCTCCACAGTATGCTTTCGACAAGGAAATGTCAATAGCGAGTATAATGCCCCCCCTTTTTTTTTACCTGTGCCGCTGAAAGGCTAATGGCTTTTTTTTCGGGCGGCTGTCGCCCAGGTGGGTGCCCGCGACGCATTATGTGCAGGTGGTCACTTAACTTTCTTACGGAAATATTTACGACAGCAGTTTCCGCTACAGTGACAGTCTCATATAAAATGTTTCACAGGTCAAGAATTTGCGTTGCAAATGTGTAGAAACAAAATGCTATTGATATAACAGTGTCCAAAAAATTTTCGCCAGCATTGTGATACATTCACACATGATTCACACATGTACACACATTTCATAATTCTAAAGTATGATTCTTGGTTTCCAACATCCTTTTCCATAAGTCAGAGTCCCTAATCACTATTCATTACTCCTTACCTTATTACACACATATATATATATATATATATTCGTCAACACGTCAATCTTGCGACGACACTTCAATATTTCATCATAATAAATACATAGCATAACCAAATTCCTCATATAGCACCAGCTTATTAATCATAAACATACCTCAGCAGCATAATACACATCGTCGTCATAAAAAAATAACATCATAACACCTCAGTCAAATCTCAAAAACGTCGTAGCTTTCTGCAATAATGTCAAAACCTAAAAAAATTCTCTGCTCATGTCAAAAGTGTCATCTGCCTCAAACGTACTTTAAAAATCATGATCCCATACCAAATACATCATTCAAAGCTCTCATAGTATTACAATGGGTCCGAAAAAATATGAACAGTTCACACAGTACAGACAAAATACAATTTCATAAGTGTGAAGTTATCCAACTGTGTAATTGCGTAAACATCTGTCACTGATGTAATAAAAAAATGTTTATCTCTCAGTTAAATGATCAGATAGCTGTGTAATTCTGTGTTAGAGAAATATGGTACCGATGTGTAAAGTTGTATAAGCAAATACCATATTAGCGAGGGTTCCTTGTGGTTGCCACACACATGGTACACAAATTAGGCCTATACCCCCCTGAGGATTAATGTAATTATACCCTCAGGTGTTACAGATTACAGCAATGAAATGAAATGTATCACTGAAAACCTTTGTATCATTGTACTTCAAATATCTTTAAAAATAAATGTTTTAAGTACAAAATAAATCACTCAAATGCGTGTCCTGTAGCGCTAAATGTGCGTCTTGCTGTAAGATAATTCTGTGGAAGTGTCGTACTTATCGTCCTCCGAAAGCTAAGTTCTGCAGAAGTCAATGTACTTACCTCATGATAAACAAAAGTGAAATGTTTTATGTATAGATATCTTAGTTATTACGCTTATTGCCATGATGAAAAAAGTACTGTGCTGTAACGTATTGTTGTGCTACGGAAAAGGCAATCTCATTGTAGCTATACCACAAAAGTTACTACTAAAACATGTTTTACTTTGCAGAATAAAACAGAAAAACTGTGCAGAAATAAAACAGAAACACTACAAAAGCAACATTGTAAATTGTCACTCATTAGAAGCGTCGTGATAAAACCATGTAGTTGTCACTTAAACTAACCACTGTGTCGTCTGGTATCTCACAGAAAGTACATTAAACCCAGAATGTATTTTCAAGTAAACCAAAATGTTGCATTAAAATCTCATTAGCAGTACCAGTATGTGTCCTAAGTATGTAAGCCTGATAGTCGTTACGTAATCGTGCAACTAACAAGCAAGAATGTACAAATACAACACTGTGTCGTCTGTTCACTATAACAATGCATTCGTAATTTCTGTTTAAATAAGTTCTCTTGGTTCTTGACTGGATATTTAACTTCAAACATTGTTGCATGTTAACAGATTCTTAAGTCTAACACAGCATACTAGTAATGTAAAGGGAAAAGTTATATGGCAAAGACAGAGTTAAAAAGCAGATTATCTTTCAATAAACGGTTTTACATGTGAAATGTGGTGTAAACCTTTACACTTTCTAGTGCGCAGCGTTTCAACTTCAACGCAATTATCATGCGGTATACGTCGTTAAAGAATACTGGAATTTTTCTTAATGTTAGCGTCTATGTTATTTTTTCCTGAGCCAGCCGGCGCAGGTGGCTGCCTGCGGCGCGAGTCATTGTCTGCCTCTTTGTTGGCGCGCGTCGTTATTGGGATTAGGAAACCTAACTTCTACAAATTCGCCTTCCCGAGAGGGCCCAGCTCTGTTTAAAGCTCGCCAGTTCTGATGGAATTCAGGTCTGTCGTTTTGTCGGTAGTTTACACAGTTTCATTATCTTTCAATAAATGGTTTTACATGTGAAATGTGGTACAATCTTTTACTCTTCCTAGTGCACAGAGTTTCAACTGCAAAGCAATTATCATGTTGTATACATCGGTAAAGAATGCTAAAATTTTTCTCAAGGCTAGCGTCTTATGTTATTTTTCTCGGAGCGAGCGGGCGCACGCGGCTGCCTGCTGTGCGAGTCATTGTCTGTCTCTTTGTTGGCGCACGCTGTTATTGGGATTAGGAGACCTAACTTCTACAAATTCACTCTGTCGAGAAGGCCCTGCTCTGTTTGAATCACGCCAGTTCTGATGCAATTCAGGTCTGTCGTTACGATCATATCGTCTGTCGTCATGTCGGTAGTTCCTGTAGTTTCTTTGTTGTCGGTTAAGTGGTGGAGAATTTCTCCCTGAATCGTAACTGCGCGCTGAACTGTTGCGTCTGAAGTTATTCTGTCTCCCTTGATAATAATTGTTTTGGTTCCCATATTGTCTGTTTCTGTGGTTATCTCTGTCATATTCATTACTACGGAAATACGATCTTTCTCTGTAACTATTACTCTGCCAGTGGTTGTCATATGGTTGGTGTCTGTTTTGGTCACGATTTGCATTGTAAGAATAGACCAGCCGTGTCCGGTTATTGTTTCTGTCGTCACGGAATTGTGACGGATGTGACCTGTAATTGTTGTGTCCTTGTTTTCGCGTTCCGCGATTATCAGTGTCAATTTTTAGTTCTTGTAACAGTCCCTGAAAAGCTTCAATGTCGTCTTTGCAACGTCCTGCTAAAATAATGTGTCGTAAATGTTCAGGCAATTTGAGTAAGAAAATGCGGATGAGTTCTGAGGGGCTGTATGGGTTTGAAAGATATTGATTCTTATGCAACATGTCTTCAAAATATTTGACAAGACTGGAAAATTCAGATTGTTCAAAGTGTTTCATCATCATGATGCTATGTTTTACACGGTCTTGTGTAGCTTGAGACCAATATGCTGAGAGGAAGGCATGGTAAAACTCTCCTTCACTGTGGCAATCGTGAATTACCGATCGCATTCTTACAGCTGGTTCATTCTCCAAGTAGCCACACATAAATTCTAATCTGTGTTCTAACGACCAGTTGGGAGGAAAACAATGAGAGAATTGATGGAGCCACGCCTGAGGATGAATGTCGTTGCCTCTGAAATACGTAATTCTTGTATTACCTGTGTCAGCTGATCTTGTACTTCCCGGATTTCTCTTTTGTACTGTGTATTGATTTGATTTTGATTCTGTTTGAATTTTCTAATTTGTTCATACTCTTCTGTGTCAGTGAAGGCTACAGGTCTTGTGTCATTCAGATCATCATCTACCTTTGTAGATAAGTTAGTGACCTGATCCGAAAGTTCGGCTACTTTTTCCGATAGTGTCCTTATTTCTTCAGTGTGTTTTTCTGAACCAAGTTTCAGAGTATCTACTGTGTCCTTAAAGTTTTCCTGAGTTTTTGCAAGTTGCGTAACCGAATCGGTAGATGCAACTGAGTCAAATTTAGCTTGCAAGGTCTCATGATTTTCATGAACAATAATTTGCAGTTCTTTTATGGCTGCTTCGTGATTCTATAATGCATTTTCATGCCGCGAAAAAATAGGTTGAAAATGCTCACAAATTTGTGTTTTTACGTCATTACAGACTTTTTGACATTTCGATTCAATGTTATGTAACTCAGTAGTTAAATCTTCCCGTGTTTGTTCAAGTGTTTGTTCCAATGAGTCTAACTTTTTAAGATTTTGTTCCACTGTGTCTAACTTTTGAAGCTTTTGCTCTGTTTGTCTCTGATTTTGTTCCATTGTGTCTAACTTTTGAAGCTTTTGCTGTGTTTGTCTCTGATTTTGTTCCATTGTGTCTAACTGTTGCTGTGTTTGTCTCTGATGTTGTTCCATTGTGTCTAACTTATCAAGCTTTTGTCCCATTTGTTGCATTAATTGTAATAACAGTGCACTGGTGTCTGAAACATGTTCCTCAGTGCTTTTCGGCAGTGAAGTTGCACCGGCAACATTCACATTTTGACGAGTGGAAAATGTGTCTTGACTCATTTGAGAAAACGGTGGGAACCCAAAACCTGAGTCTGCAGTATTTGCAATATTGTGTTCTGTCATTCCCGATTCTTGAGGCGAGCTGTTGCCGACCAATCGATCGATAACGCTTCCCTGTTCACTACCTGTTTCACTGTCTACACCATTGTTTGCCGCCCTCTCCTTTTCCCTATGTGCAATTACCAAATTACTACTTTGAACATTAGTTAATTCATTACTCTGCGGCGCTAACACACTGCTTTCGTCTTCACTGTCATTTCTCAGTTTACTTTGGAGCCTAGTATTACGTTTTTCACACGCCATTATTGTCACAGTATTTCACACGATAACACAGAAAAGCGCAATTTGAAGAGCAAAATAAAATAACATAGCAATGGAAATAATGTCTACTTAATTGCCAGCGCAGCTGCGAAATACTTGGTGCAAATCTACATGCATGCCACAACTGTTTTACTGTACAACAATGAAAAACTACAACTACAAAGGAAATTCTCTCTATAATTACGCGCTAGCAATAAACAATAGCTACACTAATTACACAAACTACAAGAAAAAAATCAGAAGATTCCAGTGAGGTATCCTAGGCTAAGGGTCGACATATGAAACGTCCCCTTTGAACAATTTATACATGACTGTGCTTATACTGACACACAATGTTTTTAGCGCAACGCAATCTGACTTTCAAAATTCCCTACTAAAGAATGGCCCTGACTAACATTAAACTATACCTTTCACAAATCACTTACCTCACAAAAATCTTCGCTGCTCAAGCTACTGCAATACAGCGAGCGCTACTACTGCCAGCTAAATAAAAGATTCGAACTATGGAAGGCACTAACTACTGATAGGGATAGTTAGCAAATGAAAGATATTAGTAGAGAACAAACAATGTATTTACCTTGATATCATCATATATAAATATAGCAGTTCATGACAAATTACAAATCTCCGCCATCTCTCTCCCCACATCCACCACTGCTGGCGGCTCACCTCCAACTGCGCAACGCTACGCGCTGTTCACAGCCAGCTGCCTAACACTACAATGGCGAGTATTACAACAATGCAAAGCAGCCACAGACTGCACACAGCACAGCCAGTGATTTTCATATTGAGCGCTACGTAACGTTGCCAATAAGAAAACATAAACAGCCTACTTACATAGAGAAAACATAAACAGCCTACTTACAAATGATGATAATAACAATAATTTATACTGATTCTTTGCAAATGCATAAACTACATGCTAAGGGACTCCACACACCTGTATAGAAATAATACTGCCATCGTGAATATGTTGAGAGTGGCTTTTGAGATGTGTACTTATTACACCTAGTGGTTGGACCACAGAAACTGCAGTCTACATCTGCATCGCATTTATTCTATCTGTAAGAATTTTGTTCAAGAAGAGGAATATTTTAATGGTATACATACTGAAGCCGCCCCATTTAGAAAAAGCTAAAACATTTCCGAGGCTGCTTTTATCTCTGGCATATAAGTGACGCCATTGCACCACGTACGGTGGCAGCTTGCACTAACAACTGTAAACAACAGAAGTTCATTCGACCTGTCAGTCGCGAGCAGGCATTTTTAAATAGCGTGGGTGCGCCGTTAATGTGTCAACTACATCATGTCAGAAATCGCAATGGAGTGTTCATCGAGAGTTCGGGAGATTCTCTAGAATATTTTGAAGAAGAGGAAGGCGTGTATAAAGTTTGCACCGGACAACGACGTGCAGACGCCTACCCCAACTTCATGGAAATACAAAACGCTGACACTTCTTTTCTGGAAAATATCATCAGTGTGATGAGACATGGTGTTATCAAAACGAACCTACCACAAAACGAGGAAGTGGAGAAATTCACAAGTGTCAAAGCTTTGACGCTATAACCGACATTAAGGCCAATGTGACGTGCGAGGTGAACAACATTCCAAAGAAAACTTTTCTGTTCCCCCGTACGCCCCTGAATATCCGTCGTTCACCCCTGTTATCTATGTGGTGCGCCACAGTTCCCTTAGTGTCGGTTTTGCATTTAGATCCATTTTGACATACACTGTATACATTAAACACGGTAATGCTTGCTCCTTGGTCCGAAAGCCAATGATCATACGTCCGATAAATCGGTTCCTTTTGCGCAGTATGACAACGACTGCACAGTTTCCCGCTTCCCCCGGACACGCTTTATATGCCTTCAAGTGTTAGTGTTGCCACATGCTATCTGTTAGTGGTTATTGCCCGTCGACCACAGGCTGTGGTCACATAAATGTGACTGGACCATGTATTTTACGTTACTGCTGTTGTGCTGTTTATTTAGTTTATGAAATATTTAATAAAAATGTATCTATAAAACCAATTAGTTTCATATAAAGGTTCGATACATGGCCTGTGTAGGTCCTATAATATTTTTTAATTGTCTGGCTACAAAGCCTCTTGCTGCGATAACCCACCGTCCGACAAAGTCCAAGCCGACACGAGAGTATTAGACCTCGCAATGCGAGAAGGATTGGATAGTAGGTACAGTCAAGTTAATTGGCGCCACAACTATTGAGTAATTACTTGTATCAGACATTGCAGTAAGATGGGTGGACGATCGGTAATTATGTGTGTCAAGTGATATTTGTGTCATGTGACACGTAGGAAAAAAATTATGTCCTTTTTTTGTTTCCACATGCGGAGTGCGACCTATATGGGACTGTGAAATTTAGTGCAGAAAGAAACAGTCCAGTGATCAGCAACCAGTGGCCGTGCGGTTATAGGCGCTGCAGTCTGGAACCGCGAGACCGCTACGGTCGCAGGTTCGAATCCTGCCTCGGACATGGATGTGTGTGATGTCCTTAGGTTAGTTAGGTTTAACTAGTTCTAAGTTCTAGGGGAATAATGACCTCAGAAGTTGAGTCCCATAGTTCTCAGAGCCATTTGGACCATTTTGATCAGCAACCATCAATAGCGCCGTGAATATGAAGTGAAATAGCAGAACGAATGCTGGCAGAGATTGTAAGTTTAGTGACAAGCGACTTGAGTTCTGGTTCAAATGGCTCTGAGCACTAAGGGACTTAACATCTGAGGTCATCAGTCCCCTAGAACCTAGAACTACTTAAACCTAAATAACCTAAGGACATCACACACATCCATGCCCGAGGCAGGATTCGAACCTGCAACCGTAGCAGTCGCACGGTTCCAAACTGAAGCGCCTAGAACCGCTCGGCTACCGCGGCCGGCACTTCAGATCTGCTCAGTGGATGTGTAGCGAATTTTAGTAGAGGTTCGCTGGTACGGGTCACTTTCCCAAATCACACAAATTGTCAATTGTAAATTTTAAATTGTAAATTATTCATCGTTCCTATCGTTTTCATCGTGATACTCAACTAGGAGGCAGGCCATTACTATTCGATGAACTAACATTACGCCAAAACCTTACTAAACACTGCTGTGTATTTCTGATGTGTAACAGCCGATCATCTTATAGTTGTCTGAGAAATTTTTCGTAAATTGTGACGTTTCGCCTCAATTGCTTTGTTAGAAGGTAGACGTGTGAAAGACGGAAGGTCGCTGGGTAGGGGCCATGCACTTCCTTCACTCGTAGGTCTGCAAACTGAAGAGCGAGCAGTCGATTCTCCACTCTCTTTGCCGCACGATGTCACAACGAGCAGCTGCAGGATGTTTCACAAAGTTGTACTGACTCCTACATAGCTCACCTCGTGAATCAGTTGCGACTCAGTACGCAAACACTCCTGGTGGTGTTTACTTTCCACAAAGTGCGTTAAAACTACATGGAGTGCAGATATCAGTTAGTTATAGTACTAAAGCAAAAAACGCACACCCACAGATTCCGCGTAAATCTCCACAGGCTGTTCTACACTGCTAGAGGGGAAATTGATTCTTAGTCATCCTGTACGCCAGTTGCAGCTTTCTTCCAGGAAACATGACTTCCCCACCATGAGCATTGCTCGCTTCCCATTGTTTCTTGCCTCGTTCTCTTATGTGAGAAGATAAAATAACTTCAGTGAGCTAATGTTTATACAGTGGAACTACTTACAGCTTATTAATTGAGTAATTATTTGTAGTTGCTAAGTGAGATTTTATGTAAAATACCTTCCTGTAAGCAATGGCTGAGAATTGATGTTGTCGGTGACCTATTTGCTGTGCTGTGCTAAGACTGAACTGATAAATGGGGTGCCATGCTGCTGTCTATTGTTGGTAGCATATTGTAAAACCGTGTGATCGTGTTGTTGTCAGTTGTGGTGAATCAATGAAAGGCAATAAAGATACTGCAATACTTTCACCTTTGATTGTGTTACCTGTAGACTCCACAAATCCATTCAGGGTTTGTTACCACTTTTAGAGTGGAGCCGGTTGCCACACGTCCAGAGGGTAGGCACTATTTATTACTTCCGCCCTAAACGACCGTTCCAACAAAATGCTATACTCGTCTTACAAGCGAGTTATGAAGCGGCTGCCATTAACTGCAGGTCCTAACAGTCAACTAGTCGTTCCATCCTGGAAGTTACCCCTATGTTCCTGGCGTCATTCTTTAAACCAAGGACACTCGAACAGTCACCGCCATCTTGATGACTAATGATTATGGCTTGAAAGGCGTTGCATTAAGGTCGACCTGCCTCAGAATCTCTCCTATACAGGGAGAATGCTCTCACCGAAAATACCAGCTGTAATGCAGCACTAGTATTGCGGAGGACTGCGATCAAAACGCCACCCACTCGTCCTGAATTAAGTTCACCCCTTGGTTTCCTATATCATTCCAAAACCTAGGATGATTCCTTCACTAAATCCACAACCGTCTCCTTGACCAGCCCTGTCCAGACGACCTAGTGTTCTGTCTTTAAGGCCCTGAACGTCATGAAACACTAAGCCTTGTCTCCAAATACAAAACTTTTTACCCTCTCTGGAGACGCTGGAGACTCATAAATACCTTAGCGACCCTCATGAGAGTTACCAGGAAATATTGAAGCAAACGTCCGTTTAAATTTTCAATTGAAAATTAGATTTAATTACTGGCTGGAGTGAACACACTGCTTATCAGAAGTTGACTCTTGGCCCCTCCCGCCGGAGGTTCGAGTCCTCCATCGGGCATGGGTGTGTGTATTGTTCGTAGCTTAAGTTAGTTTCAGTAGTGTGTTAGTCTAGGGACCGATGACCTCTGCAGTATGGTCCCATAGGGATTCACACACATTTGAACTTTTTTTTTTTAGTTGACTCTTACCGTTTTGGTTCTATGTCTACATGTGCACCTTTTGACAACAACTGATGTAGTACTTGAATGATTTCACAGGTAAACTATCGTATTAACTATTCCGTTGTAAGTAATTCTATCGTGTTGCAGTTTAATGATTCTTACTTTCAAACACTTTTGTAAATCCCACCAAAAATCCAGCATAAAACTTTTTAATGCTGCTACTAATTTCGACTCTTTCGTCGTCAACCGGTAGATTTTAAAGCTGAAAATGGTATACACCACACGTCAAAAAAAAAAAAAAATGGTTCAAATGGCTCTGAGCACTAGGGGACTTAACATCTATGGTCATCAGTCCCCTAGAACTTAGAACTACTTAAACCTAACTAACCTAAGGATATCACACAACACCCAGCCATCACGAGGCAAAGAAAATCCCTGACCCCGCCGGGAATCGAACCCGGGTACCCGGGCGCGGGAAGCGAGAACGCTACCGCACGACCACGAGCTGCGGGCTACACCACACGTCCATAAGTGAAAAATATTATACGTTTGTGCTACTGTCGTGGAAATAAGTGGGCCTGGCATACGACGTGACGTCAATCAACCTCTAAACACAACCAGCCAGCCTCGTGCCACATACCAAAAACAACCGACAAATACTAATCGAAAAAAGTCTACACCGAAAGCTGTAGGCGAACTACAAATTGTAGCAGCTCTTTAGGAATTAATGGCAAGTTAGTTAGCTACAAACAAATCTGGATTCGCAAGTACAGACCCATTAATTTGTGTCTGGGAAGTAGTGGGAAGGACTCCACTCAAGTTTCAGCCCACCCCCAAAATCCTTGAACGTCATACATTCCGCCCTTTTTCCAAATCAGATTATACTATTTCATTCGTATTTTGTACATCTGTTCAGACACCTGACATACCTTCGCCACCTAAAGTCTCACGCAAAGTCATATCCCAGCGCCCTACAGTCTTCGTCATCCCTGTGAATCCTGGCATGCTGCCGCGGTGCTGTCTCTATGCCCCACGTTCATTACAACTCCAGACATTTCGTTCCCTTTCCCTTAGTGATTTCAACGTTCTTCCTCTTCCAGATTACAGCATACTCCACCTCTCCATTCCAACTGAAGCTTTAGTCCACCTTCCCTCCTAGCAGCGTGGCGCACTGCGTACATAAAAGTTCATTGCTTGTTTGGGACCATGAAGTCATGATCCCTTGAGGCGAAACAAGTGCTGTATCATTTGACAGATACAGAGGCGAGAGATTGTGGCGGAACTTTCCCCAGTTCACTGCTAGTAGCACCACGTCACCATAACGCGTCTGTGCGTAGCACACAAGAATTGTACCGTAATTTAAGAATGAGATTAAAAATTAAAGTTGCTTTTCCTAATTTTGTCCGCATATGCTCCAGTGTATTAATCTTTAAATTATGAAATATCACAGTGATCGGATGAATATCTTTCCCTAAATACATGGTTTTACAAAAAAAAATAAGTGGTGCTGAATAATAAAGCTAGGAAGTCAAAAATTGGTCAGAATGTGCAAAAATATGTCAAAATTAATTGTTACAAGTCTCAACGTGATTAGAGCAATATTTTGGTCAGAATCCACGTTTTTAAGAAAAACTGAAGGCGCTGAATATTAGACTTAGACATATGAAAAATTTTATGAAGCTTCAGTTCAACATAAAATTAGTAACTACGTGACTCCATTGAGCTACCACTAATACTTTTCCAGTAATTAACTGAAAACTAAATTTTGGAACAAAAACGTCCTTATTTGTAATAGATTAAGTATCTGTTATACTCGTATTAACGCTAGAAAGTGCTGATTACAGCATGTGATGAAACCTATTAAATAATAGAGCTATCACAAGTTTCAAGCCCAAAACAAGATCTCTTAAAGTTGTAGTTCAGAGGCCATGTTCTACTGTCAGTTCCGTTCTACAAATTCTAGACGGCAAAGCTTAAATGCAGGCGAGCTAAAACTTTTTCTGTGATGTCAACCAATTTAACTACATTCGTACAAAAATTACGAAAATTCAAAATTAATACACAACAGTGTTATAAAATATTATGGATCCGAGAAAAGGTCATTCAGAGGCTACTACCGGGGGCATACAGCGGATGACAGCAGGTGTTCCTTTGGCCGTCCGCTGCGCCCGTACATAAATACGGCCCGAGAGGCAAGACTTCACTTCGCACCCAGCTAACGTATGGTTCACGTCAGTCAAACGCCGGTGTACGCGCTGCCTCGGATGACGTCACAGCCAGACCGCATCGAAACTCATATTTTCGGTATAAATAGGAAGTGAAATCACGAGGACTGTACACCGTCCTGGATCGCTCAGATTTTGCGGAAGTAACTGTTAGTGTGCCGCCCTTAATGTTAACATATCAGCGTGGTTCAAATGGTTCAAATGGCTCTGAGCACTATGCGACTTAACTTCTAAGGTCATCAGTCGCCTAGAACTTAGAACTATTTGAACCTAACTAACCTAAGGACATCACACACAACCATGCCCGAGGCAGGATTCGAACCGGCGACCGTAGCGGCCGCTCGGTTCCAGACTGTAGCACTCAGAACCGCACGGCCACTCCGGCCGGCTAGCAGCGTGGCAATTGGTGATAATTATCTTCCATTTTTATGGCGAGCAATTATTTTGATTATCGGAAGTCAGGGCGAAAGACTGTTTAAGGGAAACTTACCGTAGAGGATGCCTCTGAACTGCTCATAGTGCTGCTTAGGATAGAGATTTATTTTTAGTATTAACATAATGAATATTACGATGTTGTGCATGTGAAAATTTACCAAGTAAATCTATCAATTAGAATACAAAATCTTCATTTATAATCATATTCCTGATCGCGATAAGTAAATAGAGAATAGAAACATTTATTTCAGTGGGTTGGACAAGAATGTGGACTTGCAGGCTGGGAACTATGGTCAGTATGTTCTCCATCGCTTTCTGGCTGACCGCAGAAATAGTCTCCAGGCTCTCGTAAATGACGGTGAACAATATTCTAATATTTCCTTCTACTTATGAGTTATTATTAAACCGCCGCCCCACACCCTGCCTGCCTCCTACCATCCACATCCCGCCTCTTTACTCATTCCACATCTTTTCTTATATAACTTATTCTCCAATCTTTTCGGTATCCAAATCCATTATCTATAAAATGTTACCAGAAGCGCACAGCACCAGCCATCCCCATAAAATAGAAGACCACGCTCATAATCAGCATCTCATCACGTTTCAGATCATCGCTTTCATTTTTATAACAGTAATTTTAGGTATTTTAAATAATTTCATCCAAAGGCTGTACAATGGCAACAAATCCACTGCTAGCCAGCCATCTATTCTAGCAATCAAAAAGAAAAATTAGTGTAAGAGATGTGTTTCTCCTTTAATGACATGCTCGGATGACACCGTAAGTCGTTCGCTTTGCAGACAGCAAGGCCCCTACAAGAGCGCCGAAACTATAGGAAGAATGGTTCTGAGGTTATGTGGACGATTTCAGTGCAACGACAACAGAAAGCATGTTATAAAAGTCATCCTAAGACCATTAAATAAGCTGTTCGCTTTTTGAACGCACAGCTTCGGTTTTTACAGCACCGTAGTTTTCTTTCCGCCTAATGGCCGCATTCGTTCCTGCAATGTGCACCACCACGTAGCCTTTTAAGCATTTTTTACTTCCAAATCGCTCGTGATGGCTCCAGAAAATTAATGCGAATCCGCGGCAGTGTTAGCATAAAAATGAGACTAGGAACGGAACAATGGGTTTCCGAGTAGCCATTTATCATGCTCGGTGCCATTCCACTCGTGACGGAAGAGTGACACTTCCGAATAGCCGTTATTTTGACAACGCCAGGGCACATTGATTAAAATAAACGCTGAGCTGGCACACGTCCAGATGTTCTGTAGCAATTGTAAAACGGCAGTTTTTCATTGTCGATTAGAATTTGTTTTCTGGTCTTCTATAATGAGCGAGGTGGCGCAGCGATTAAGACCAAGGGCAAAAATTTAGGCGGACAACGGTTCAAGTCACCATCCAGACTTAGGTTTCCGGTGGCTTCCATAAATAGCTTAAGATACATGCTGAAATGGTTCCGGTGAGATGGACACGGCCGAATTTCTGCACCTTCCCACCATAAGCGGTATATATATGCTCCGTCTTTAACGACTCCATCGCCAGAGGGAAGATGTCTCCAGTAAGCCCCCGTTCTCTCCAGGCGCGTTCTTCATCGCAAGGTGAAGAGAGGCGAGGATTCCCGTTTCATAAAATAATAGAACACGTCTGCAGTAAAAATCCTATAAGTGTCATAAAATATTGGCCAAATGTAAGCATCACACACGCTCTGAGCGTTCTGTACAATTTAATTATGTATGTAGATAGTTCATCCATCTCGGAAATCGAGAAACTCTTTACTTTTTGCCTGTTATCGTCATCCATACTGGCGCGATATCGGTGCTGGGAATTCCAAGACTTTCGAAAAGGTTTTAATTATAAGTGTTAAGCTAAATTTTTTTCTATAATTTCGCATTTGCTATTGTAATTCCTGAGAAGAAGGGCTCTTCAGACAAAAAGGTGGACAGTTAGATAACAAATTACCAAAAAAGTACTTTTTTTCGTACAAATTGACAAATTTCGGATATTTTTCATTGTGCTATAAAGCCTTACTTCTCGCCAAATTTTCTTTATTCTAGGTCAGCGGGAAGTACTATAAAAGTTTTGATGAGTGGGTTTGCGATTATAAAATTTGTGACGTAGAAGGTCGCATTTTTGATTGTATTGTCTCAGAAGCTTAAATTTTTTACACCGCCAAGGGACCGTAGACCTCGAACGCAATACGTCTACGAGTTTTAATGGCCCTCACTCTGATTAGATTATGTTTCATTTATTATTTAAAAATATGTTAATACTTCAGTTTGCCATTATTGTTTTTATTCAAGATTGCTAATATTATTTAATGAAATTCTCTATATGTGGCGTAATATTGCTACAACTGATAAAATAGTTAAAACAATCTATCAACGCTATGCGAATTCTACGCCAAATCCGATCGATATCTTAAGAACACATTAAAACACAAGCAATGCACTTCGATGATTATTCGTGAAACGAAATATGCTTTTAGCTATCACTTTGGTTTTCAACGTGCCAGTTGAATGATAATGTTCACTGTTAGTAATGAAAGTCGTCCTCCTCCAGTCGCAGTATAGGCCAGGGCATAATTCCACACAACACCTCAAAATGACTGGCAAATTCATCATCAAACTGCCTGTTCTAGGTATCCAGATTTGCTTGAAGAAAAATTATTATTAAATAATCTGCGCTAACAATGTCGCACCTCTAAAACAATGAAGTAAATTTTAAATGTGTCGCTTAATGGCGGCTGACTGCAGCGCTCCAGCGGTACTGTTTTCTCTCCGCTACAAACAATGCTATAATTCAGTAAACTGGGATATTTGACATAAACACGTCTACAAATAAAACTCAACTCACACTTTCACTTATTATCTAATTGACATCATCTCGGTAAATTACATTGCATTACAGACCCGGATAAAACATAATAACGCTTCGGAAGACAATCAGAGAGTGAGAAACTTGACATATGTAAAGTGGTTGACGACACCAGATGGACACTTATCAGTACAATGATATCGTTTATTTTTCAAATACATCATTATTGTCTTTGTTTTTTAAACTATCATTATTGTAAATGTTCGCATAAAACACTGTCTTTATGCATTTCATAATGACACGTCTTTTTCTCATAGTTTTTCTACGGCTCAATTACAAAAAGCTACACTACTGGCCATTAAAATTGCTACAACTAGAAGAAATGCAGATGATAAACGGGTATTCATTGAATAAATACATTATACTAGAACTTACATGTGATTACATTTTCACGCAATTTGAGTGCATAGATCCTGAGAAATCAGTACCCAGAACAACGACCTCTGGCCTTAATAACGACCTTGATACGCCTGGGTATTGAGTCAAACAGAGCTTGGATGGCTTGTACAGGTATAGTTGCCCATGCAGCTTCAACACGATACCACAGTTCATCAAGAGTAGTGACTGGCTGGCGTATTGCGACGAGCCAGTTGCTCGGCCACCATTGACCAGACGTTTTCAGTTGTGAGAGATCTGGAGAATGTGGTGGCCAGGGCAGCAGTCGAACATTTTCTGTATCCAGAAAGGCCCGTACAGGACCTGCAACATGCGGTGGTGCATTATTCTGCTGAAATGTAGGGTTTCGCAGGGATCGAATGAAGGGTAGAGCCACGAGTCGTAACACATCTGAAATGTAACGTCCACTCTTCAAAGTACCGTCAAAGCAAACAAGAGGTAACCGAGACGTGTAACCAATGGCACCCCATACCATCACGCCGGGCGATACGCCAGTATGGCGATGACGAATACACGCTTCCAATGTGCGTTCACCGCGATGTCGCCAAACACGCATGCGAGCATCATGTTGCTGTAAACAGAACCTGGATTCATCCGAAAAAATTACTTTTTGACATTCGTGCACCCACGTTCGTCGTTGAGTACACCATCGCAGGCACTCCTGTCTGTGATGCAGCGTCAGGGTAACCGCAGCCATGGTCTCCGACCTGATAGTCCATGCTGCTGCAAACGTCGTCGAACTGTTCGTGCAGATCGTTGTTGTCTTGCAAACGTCCCCATTTCCTGACTCAGGGATCGAGACGTGGCTGCACGGTCCGTTACAGCCATACGGATAAGATGCCCGTCATCTAGACTCCTAGTGATACGAGGCCGTTGGGATCCAGCACGGCGTTCCATATTATCCTCCTGAACCCACCGATTCCATATTCTGCTAACAGTCATTGGATCTCAACGAACGAGAGCAGCGATGTCGAGATACGATAAACTGCAATCACGATAGGCTACAATCCGACCTTTGTCAAAGTCGGAAACGTGATGGTACGCATTTCTCCTCCTTACACGAGGCATCACAACAACGTTTCACCAGACAACACCGGTCAATTTCTGTTTATGTATGAGAAATCGGTTGGAAACTTTTCTCACGTTAGCACATTGTAGGTGTCGCCACTGGCGCCAACTTAGTGTGAATGGTCTGAAAAGCTAATAATTTGCATATCACAACATCTTCTTCCTGTCGGTTAAATTTCGCGTCTGTAGTACGTCATCTTCGTGGTGTAGCAATTTTAATGGCCAGTAGTGTAAGACTGTTTTTACACATTGGCAAAGGGACGCTATACAGTTCCTGAGAAAACGCGTTCTTAATATTCGGCAGACAGACAGACAACAAAGTTATCATACAAGGGCTGATTTAATAAAAGAAATAAAAACTTTTCTACAGAGTCATCTCTTCTCTACCGTGTCTGGTACGTAGGTTGTGTAGGCCTTATAAATTTTAGTCTTGAATCGATAATACCCTCACCCTCCTACCGTCACCCGACGTGCGAGCGTAGAGCTCCAAATGCAAGTAGCATTGGATTTTAGGTATAGTCATTGTAGTTGAGCCAAAACAATAATGGAGGATTTATGGCGTTTGATGATGTTATCAACATGGAGATAAATAACCTGTCGTAATTTTTATTTTAAAGATCGAAAATACTCGAGGTCAAGATCACAGTTTTTTTTATTCTCTTTACCAGTTTCATCTACACATGAGCGATGATAAAAACAATCTTGATTAGTGTAATTGCCATAACAACGCTAAAATCTTTGTTAAAATGACAATAACCACACAGAATCGCAAATGCGAGAAACTAAGGTTTTGTGCCGTTAAAACTTAGTAATTGCAATTAATCAGTATTTGTATTATCTCATAGCGGACATCATCATGAGCACGTTATTACAATGTGGTATGTGACAACAGTATTGCAGTTGATGACCATCACAAGGATCAGGATATGTTCTCGCTTCCCACGCCCGGGTTCCCGGGTTTGATTACCGGCGGGGTCAGGGATTTTCTCTGCCTCGTGATGACTGGGTGTTGTGTGATGTCCTTAGGTTAGTTAGGTTTACGTGGGCAGGCGCGTGAAGTCAGGCAGGTCACTGGTGTGTACGTCCCTCACTCGCAGGTCTGCAAATTGACGAGCGAGCAGATGCGCCCCCGGTCTCTCTACTCCACTAAGTTACAAGGAGTAACTACAGGACGTTTCCGCAGACATTCCTGGAAAAGGGGGGGGGGGTGTTTATTTCCCACAGAGTGCCTTAACACTACACTGAATACAAGTGGGAGTCATTTATTAGTAAAACTAAAGCAAGAAGCGCATATCGACAGATTGACAGATTCTGCGTAAATCTCCACACGCTGTTCTAGACTGCTAGAGGAAAACTGATTTTTGGTCACCCTATACGGCACTTGTAGCTTAATTCCAAGGAAAGCGGCTTGCCCCACCAAGAGCGCTCCTCGCTTCCCATCGTTTCCTGACTAGTTCTCTTACGTACGTTCAAAATATAACTTCACTAAGGTCATGTTTATACTGCGGAGTCATTTTCGATTAGTAATTGAGTATTTATTTCCGCTTGTTAACTGAGCTTTTGAGTAAAACATTTCCCTCTAAACAATGGCGAGAACTGTTTTAATTTGCAAGTGTGGTATCGTGAGTGACCTATTAGTGTTGGTGGGAAAGGTATTGAACTGGTAAAACCGCACCATGCTGCTGTATATTACTGACAGCATACTATGAACCTGCGTAATCGTGTTCTAGTCAGTTGGTGCTGAATTAATGAATGGCAAGAAAGTTACTGTAATACTCTCACCACTAATTATGTTACTGGTAGATCGCATAAATCTCTTCCATTCAGGAATTGCTGGCACTTGCAGAGTGGCCTGCAGTTAACCACACAGACACAGTGTATCTTATAAGGTGGGTGTTAATACGTCAGATGGAATGGGACGTATCACATTCAAGTCTAGAGCAGTAATCAACGGTAATGCATTCCTTGACTTACTTTGAAATATTTAAAGTTCCGTACGACCTAGGTGACCCATGTGTGTTGCAGAGGGAACCAGTTAAAGACTATAGGCCTCTTCAGATGTTGGGTGAGCTGAGCCTGGGATGATTCATTTGATAACACTCATGCTGTTAAAAGTATTCCAGCCATTGATAGTCGAGGCAAATAAATCGAGACTGTGGATTACATACTGACAGCATGTTAATTGTGTGGGAGGTTCTTCAGTGTGGCAGAATGTTGACATTTCCTGCTATTGAAAATTTATACGTAGCAGCTCACTTAATAATTGTAAGTAAGTACACATTTAATAAATAAAAGATAAGTGAAGATATTTTGTCTACTTACATAAGAGACTGGACAAGAAATGCTGGAGAGGTACAGGCTGCCTGCAAACCGAAAACAGAGCAACGCTCGAGATGTGAACGGTTGCGTTTTCCTGAAGAAAGCTACAACTGCCGTACAGGAGGACTAATAATTAAATTCCCCTCTACAACTGTAGAACAGTGTGTGGACATTTACGTAGATTCCCTCCATGTGCGTTGCTTGCGTTATTATTATCAGTAACTCACAACTGTATTCCATGTAGCGCTGACGCACTTTGTGGAAAGATAAAAAAAAAAAAAAAAAAAAAACCTATCAAGAGCTTACCTGCGCACTGCATCAACCGTGATTTAAAGGCGCGCTGCAAAAGTGTCGTAATAATTTTGTGAAACATCCTGTAGTTGTTTCTTGTGATGTATAGCGGTAGAGAAAGTGGGGAATTGACTACCCGATCTTCAGTTTGCCGACCTATGAGGCAGGGAAGGCATAAGCATAATCCAGCGCCAGACCTTCCTTCCCCTAACGCTTCTAATCTCCAGCGACCGCCCCATCCACCCTGTTTCAAAGATCAAAATTTATCCTTTAATACGGTTATACTGAACTTAGGTGTTGCTCACACATTTAATTTCTTCTTAACCCACTTCATTTAACAATAAACATTTATTTTATACAATTAAAGCACAATTTTTAATACTCCATCTCCTGCAACGCAGAAACTGTACTGGAATAAAAACTAACAGGAACTTTTTTGTAGGAAATTTAATTAATTTTAATTTTGTACCGTGAAACATTGTCGCTATCAGCAGCGGTTTTAGAGTTATTCAAGTAAAAAAGTTACTTTTAAACGCCACCCACCCCATCCCCACGCTCACACACCATCGGTCAATATTTTTATTGTGTTGTTCATGGCACTCCCTCCAGCAGATGTACAAAAATTTGTGACTCTGCTAATTTCTCCCCTAATTTTCTTTCGTTGACTGGACTACTGCAGCGGCCCCGGCCTCCTGTCGTGTCAGCTATATTACGCCCTCGGTCTCTGTGCTTGGCGAGAAAACGACGTAACCGCCTTGGCACTCGCTAGCAGTACTTGTTGCACCAGCAGACGTTTCTGGCGAAACTTTACCAGCCGCCTGACTTTCCGTATTTGCCTGGTTCTTGCAGTGGTCAAGGCAGATATCTTATCTACTTACACTATGTGATCACAAGTAAGCGGACACCACAAAAACATACGTTATTCATATTAGGTTCATTGTGCTGCCACCTACTGCCAGCGACCTCAGTAGTCATTAGACATCACTTTTCCGGCAGTCCATGATTCTGTAGCATAAAATGACTTCGCTCCAAATGTATATCTTCGGAAATTTCCTCCTCAAATTAAGGCATATGTTTGATACCAGTACACTTCCTTTGGTCAGAAATGCGCTCTTTGTCTGTGCTAGTCTCCTTTGTATGCCCTCCTTGCTCTTTCCGTTATGGGTTACTTTGCTTCCAAGATAGAAGAATTCCTTAACGTCGTTTATTTTGTGACTACCAGTTCTCATGTTAAGTCTCTCACTAGTCACGTTTCTGATACTTCTCATTATTTTCGTCTTTCTTCGGTTTTCTCTCAACCCATATTTAGCACTTATTAGACTATCCACTCCATTCAACACAGCTTGTAATTCATCTTCACTTTCCCTTGGGGTCGCAATGTCATTGGTATCCTTTCGCCATGCATTTTAAGCCCTTTCTTTTATTTCCGTCATTGCTTTTTCTATGTATAGATTAATCAGTAGGAGCAAATAACTGCTCCTTGTATTACATCCCTTATAATCCGGGCACTTCGTTCTTGGTCTTCTAATCTTATTGTCTCTCCCTACAGTTTATTCCTCCTTTTCTCAGAATTTCGAACACCATGAACAATATCACACTTTCGAAAGCTTTTTCCAGGTAGTCTGGTTGGTTTATTTGGGGGAGGGGACCAAACAGCTAGGTTATCGGTCCCATTTTCCGAATAGACAAATAGTATGAACGTGTCTAGATTTTTCTTTAGTCTTGCTTCCACTATCAAGATCAATGTCAGGAGTTCCTCTCTTGTGCCTTTACCTTTCATAAGGCCAAACTAATCATCATCTAATAGTTAATCAATTTTCTTTTCCATTATTCTGCTTATTACTCTTGTCAGCAACTTGGATGCATGAGCTGTTAAGTTGATTGTTCTATAGTATCCACACTTGCCATTACTTGCTACCGACAGAATTGAACGGATGATATTTTTGTGAAAGTCTAATGGTACATCGCTAGTCTCATATTCTACACACTTACTTGAATATTTTTTTGCTAGCCACATCCTTCAATGATTTTAGAAATTCTGATGGAATGTCATCTGTGCCTTTTGCCTTATTTAATCTCAGTCTCAAGTCTTCTAAAGCTCTTTTAAATTCCACTCCAATATAAGATCCCCTATCTCTCCGTCTCGACTCAGTTTCTTTTTCTAACACGTCATCGGATAATTCCTCCTCCTCGAAGAGGTCTTCAACGTATTCTTTTCAGCTATCCGCTCTTTTCTCTGCGTTTGGCAGTGGATTTCCCATTGGACTCTTAATGTTTTTCTGTGGAGTCGTGCAGAGAGCGAGGTCCCAAATCAAGGTTGGTACCTCGCAACGCCACCACAAGAGAAGAAAATGACTGAAAGCGACATCCACTAATGAACGACACCGGCGTTGCCACTCTCAGAAATGTTTCGGTACACCATCGTAATCGCTCTTGTACTTACGGCTGAGCACAGTACCACTTACGTCAGTCAACGATCATCGACTAAGACGATACCGTCGTCTTCTAGTGGACCAACTGTGTGATAAGTGGAACACGAAGAACTCTGTGTGAAACTTATTGTTAAATATACTCTGAGTGAGACTTGTATTTTGTCTGTCAAGTGATACGTTAATGTTCATAGACAGCTGTCAACACTCTTGACATTCCCGTGGGAATGTATTTACAACGCTAAGTAGTTCTTCTTATATATGTCGTAATAAAGTTGTAAGTAGGCTGTTTAGGTTCTTATATTGGTAACGCCACGTAGCGCTCTGAAAATCACTGGTTGTGCTGTGTGCAGTCTGTGGCTGGTTTGTATTGTTGTTGGCCATTGTAGTGTTGGGCAGCTGGATGTTAACAGCGCGTAGCGTTGCGCAGTTGGAGGTGAGCCACCAGCAGTGGTGGATGTCGGGAGAGAAATGGCGGAGTTTTGAAATTTGTAAGACTGGATGTCATGAACTGCTATGTATATTATGATTTTTCAACACTATTAAGGTAAATACATTGTTTGTTCTCTATCAAAATATTTCATTTGCTAACTATGCCTATCAGTAGTTAGTGCCTTCAGTAGTTTGAATCTTTTATTTAGCTGGCAGTAGTGGCGCTCGCTGTATTGCAGTAGTTCGAGTAACGAAGATTTTTGTGAGGTAAGTGATTTGTGAAAGGTATAGGTTAATGTTAGTCAGGGCCATTCTTTGTAGCGATTACTGAAAGTCAGATTGCGTTGCGCTGAAAGTATTGTGTGTCACTTTAGTGAATGATTGAGTACGTTCAGTTTTGCTCAGCTGTTTGAAAAGCAAATAATGTAAGAGGTTTATCAGCACAGTAATTCAGAAATTTTTCTAAGGGGACGTTTCAAAGTGAACTAATAATGTAGTATCCACTCGATCTCCTCCAAGAGCAAAGTAAAGAACCCACCACTGTACCGGCGAGTGTATTTTCCTAAAATACAAAATTTCACTGGAGGTTCTTTCGACTATTCTCTAAACTGTGTCAATCCTTCCGACGATCGTTTCTTTTCGATTTGCTCACATTTTCTCTGCAGCCATTTCGCCTTGACTTCCCTGCACTTCCTATTTATTTCATTCCTGAGTGATTCATATTTCTGTATACATATGATTTGCACGTCCTTCATTCGTCATTCAACTGGGTATTTTACTGCTACCAAGAGTTTCTTCACAGTTACCTTCCAAGTAATTATGTTTAACATTCCAACAACTGTAATTGCTTTTTTTACACATGTCCACTCCTCTTCAACTTAACGGCCTACTGCGTTCTTCCTTATCGCGGTATTCACATCTAAAGTGAACTTCAGGCGTGTTTCATCAAACCTTGGTAGTCCGCAGCTCGTGGTTGTGCGGTAGCGTTCTCGCTTCCCACGCCCGGGTTCCCGGGTTCGATTCCCGGCGGGGTCAGGGATTTTCTCTGCCTCGTGATGACTGGGTGTTGTGTGATGTCCTTAGGTTAGTTAGGTTTAAGTAGTTCTAAGTTCTAGGGGACTGATGACCATAGATGTTAAGTCCCATAGTGCTCAGAGCCATTTGAACCAAACCTTGGTATTTTAGTATCCCACTTCTATCTGTACTGTGTTTCCGTAATATTCTCTTAAACGCCAGTCTGCTCTTCACCATTACCAAATTGTGATCTGAATCAATATGGGAAACCTGAGTACGCCTGACAATCCAGTAACTGATTTCGGAATCTCCCTCTGACCATGATAAAATCCACCTAGAATTTTCCCGTATGTCCAGAAACTGAGTGGAGAAGGAGGACATCGTATTCGTGATGGAATTTAAAAGAGCTTTGTAACACTTGGGATTGAGATTAAATAAGGCAAAATGACGTCCCATCAGAATTTGTAAGTGTATCTCCCCCTCTTGTGATTTTTTAATAGTGTGTTTACTAATAGTAACTGTAATTTATTGCAGAACTCAGTGTTTTCCTCACTCATTCCGACTACCAAGGCCATATTCTCCCGCAAATCTTTCTTCTATTCCTTTCCCTAAAACCGCAGTCCAACAACCCCCCCCCCCCCTCCCCGCCCGCATGATATTTAGATTTTCACCTCCCTTTACACAATTACCCTTTCGGTGTCCTCATATACTTTCTCTGTCTCTCCATCTTCTGCTTGCGGCCTCGGCATCTAAACATGAACTACTGGTGTTGGCGATGGTTTGCTGCCGAATCTGATGAGAACAACCATGTCTCAATTTTTTAAGGTAACTCAATCTCTGCCATTGCCTTTCTTTCCTATTCACAACGAATCCTACTCCCTTTATACCATTTTCTGCTGCTGCTGAGTTTACACTACATTCGTCTTATCAAAAATACACTCCTGGAAATGGAAAAAAGAACACATTGCCACCGGTGTGTCAGACCCACCATACTTGCTCCGGACACTGCGAGAGGGCTGTACAAGCAATGATCACACGCACGGCACAGCGGACACACCAGGAACCGCGGTGTTGGCCGTCGAATGGCGCTAGCTGCACAGCATTTGTGCACCGCCGCCGTCAGTGTCAGCCAGTTTGCCGTGGCATACGGAGCTCCATCGCAGTCTTTAACACTGGGAGCATGCCGCGACAGCGTGGACTTGAACCGTATGTGCAGTTGACGGACTTTGAGCGAGGGCGTATAGTGGGCATGCGGGAGGCCGGGTGGACGTACCGCCGAATTGCTCAACACGTGGGGCGTGAGGTCTCCACAGTACATCGATGTTGTCGCCAGTGGTCGGCGGAAGGTGCACGTGCCCGTCGACCTGGGACCGGACCGCAGCGACGCACGGATGCACGCCAAGACCGTAGGATCCTACGCAGTGCCGTAGGGGACCACACCGCCACTTCCCAGCAAATTAGGGACACTGTTGCTCCTGTGGTATCGGCGAGGACCATTCGCAACCGTCTCCATGAAGCTGGGCTACGGTCCCGCACACCGTTAGGCCGTCTTCCGCTCACGCCCCAACATCGTGCAGCCCGCCTCCAGTGGTGTCGTGACAGGCGTGAATGGAGGGACGAATGGAGACGTGTCGTCTTCAGCGATGAGAGTCGCTTCTGCCTTGGTGCCAATGATGGTCGTATGCGTGTTTGGCGCCGTGCAGGTGAGCGCCACAATCAGGACTGCATACGACCGAGGCACACAGGGCCAACACCCGGCATCATGGTGTGGGGAGCGATCTCCTACACTGGCCGTACACCACTGGTGATCGTCAAGGGGACACTGAATAGTGCACGGTACATCCAAACCGTCATCGAACCCATCGTTCTACCATTCCTAGACCGGCAAGGGAACTTGCTGTTCCAACAGGACAATGCACGTCCGCATGTATCCTGTGCCACCCAACGTGCTCTAGAAGGTGTAAGTCAACTACCCTGGCCAGCAAGATCTCCGAATCTGTCCCCCATTGAGCATGTTTGGGACTGGATGAAGCGTCGTCTCACGCGGTCTGCACGTCCAGCACGAACGCTGGTCCAACTGAGGCGTCAGGTGGAAATGGCATGGCAAGCCGTTCCTCAGGACTACATCCAGCATCTCTACGATCGTCTCCATGGGAGAATAGCAGCCTGCATTGCTGCGAAAGGTGGATATACACTGTACTAGTGCCGACATTGTGCATGCTCTGTTGCCTGTGTCTATGTGCCTGTGGTTCTGTCAGTGTGATCAGGTGATGTATCTGACCCCAGGAATGTGTCAATAAAGTTTCCCCTTCCTGGGACAATGAATTCACGGTGTTCTTATTTCAATTTCCAGGAGTGTACTTATCCTCTTTCCATTTCACTTCATTGTCTCCACTTTATCCAGCCAGATCCTTTCCAATTGCCTCCACTGTTAAACTTCTGACATTCTGCGGTCTAACTTGTAGAATGTCACCCTTCCACTGATTATTCCATCTTTTTCTCATTGTCAGCTCCCACTTGGCAACCCTCCTGGAGTTCCAAATGGGGGACTAATTCGAAATTTTTTTCCATTGGAGAGATCATCATGACTCTTTTTCAGTTACAGGCTACGTGTCCTTTTGGATACACCTTATGTGTCTTTATGACGTGGTATCCATTGCCTGCTGTATTCTCATGCCGTTGATCGTTGCTGATTCATTCGCCTTTTAGGAGCAGTTTCACACTCCAACGGCGAGAAACTGTGTTAAATTTCCGTACACATGGCTAATACCGTCTAGCTCCCCCGCGAACACGCAGAAGCACCACAACACGACGTAGCAATGGACTCGAATTATGTCTGAAGTAGTGCTGGAGGGAGCTGACACCCTGAATCTTTTAGGGCTGTCCATAAATCCGTAGGAGTAGAAGGGAGTGGAGACCTCCTCTGAAGAGAACGTTGCAAGGCATCCCAGATATACTCAATAATGTTCATGTCTGTGGAGTTTGGTGGCCGGCGGAAGTGTTTAAACGACAATTCGTAATGATGTGGAATGTGTCAGGTTAATAAAAGGTGTCTATACAGGATGTTACATTAGACAAAATATTACATGACACTAATTAATTTTTTTTTTTTTTTGGGAGGTTGGGAAATTACCCACTTACTATATCCAAAAATTCATCTAATGAGTAGAAGGAGTTGCCATTAATAAATCCTTTTAATTTCCTTGTTGTTGTAGTTGTGGTCTTCAGTCCAGAGACTGGTTTGATGCAGCTCTCCATGCTACTCTATCCTGTGCAAGCTTCTTCACCTCCCAGTACCTACTGCAACCTACATCCTTCTGAATCTGCTTGGTGTATTCATCTCTTGGTCTCCCTCTACGATTTTTACCCTCCACGCTGCCCTCCAATATTAAATTGGCGATCCCTTGATGCCTCAGAACAAGTCCTACCAACCGATCCCTCCTTCTGGTCAAGTTGTGCCACAAACTTCTCCCCAATCCTATTCCATTCTTCCTCATTAGTTATGTGATCTACCCATCTAATCTTCAGCATTCTTCTGTAGCACCACATTTCGAAAGCTTCTATTCTCTTCTTGTCCAAACTATTTATCGTCCATGTTTCACTTCCATACATGGCTACATACAAATACTTTCCGAAACGACTTCCTGACACTTAAATCTATACTCGATGTTAACAAATTTCTCTTCTTCAGAAACGCTTTCCTTAACATTGCCAGTCTACATTTTATATTCTCTCTACTTCGACCATCATCAGTTATTTTGCTCCCCAAACAGCAAAACTCCTTTACTACTTTAAGTGTCTCATTTCCTAATCTAATACCCTCAGCATCACCCGACTTGATTCGACTACATTCCATTATCCTCGTTTTGCTTTTGTTAATGTTCATCTTATATCCTCCTTTCAAGACACTATCCATTCCATTCAACCGCTCTTCCAAGTCCTTTTCTCTCTCTGACAGAATTACAATGTCATTGGCGAACCTCAAAGTTTTTATTTCTTCTCCATGAATTTTAATACCTACTCCGAATTTTTCTTTTGTTTCCTTCACTGCTTGCTCAATATACAGATTGAATAACATTGGGGAGAGGCTACAACCCTGTCTCACTCCTTCCCAACCACTGCTTCCCTTTCATGCCCCTCAACTCTTAAAACTGCCCTTTGGTTTCTATACAAATTGTAAGTAGCCTTTCGCTCCCTATATTTTACCCCTGCCACCTTCAGAAAGAGAGTATTCCAGTCAACATTGTCTACAAATGCTAGAAACGTACGTTTGCCTTTCCTTAATCTAGCTTCTAAGATAAGTCGTAGGGTCAGTATTGTCTCACGAGTTCCAATATTTCTACGGAATCCAAACTGATCTTCACCTAGGTCAGCTTCTACTAGTTTTTCCATTCGTCTGTAAAGAATTCGCGTTAGTATTTTGCAGCTGTGACTTATTAAACTGATAGTTTGCTAATTTTCACATCTGTCAACACCTGCTTCCTTTGGGATTGGAATTATTATATTCTTCTGGAAGTCTGAGGGTATTTCGCCTGTCTCATACATCTTGCTCACCAGATGGTAGAGTTTTGTCAGGACTGGCTCTCCCAAGGCAGTCAGTAGCTCTAATGGAATGCTGTCTACTCCCAGGGCCTTGTTTTGACTCAGGTCTCTCAGTGCCCTGTCAAACTCTTCATGCAGTATCGGATCTCCCATTTCATCTTCATCTACATCCTCTTCCATTTCCATAACATTGTCCTCAAGTACATCGCCCTTGTATAGACCCTCTATATACTCCTTCCACCTTTCTGCTTTCCCTTCTTTGCTTCGAACTGGGTTTCCATCTCAGCTCTTAATCTTCGTACAAGTGGTTCTCTTTTCTCCAAATGTCTCTTTAATTTTCTTGTAGGCAGTATCTATCTTACCCCTACTGAGATAAGCCTCTACATCCTTACATTTGTCCTCTAGCCATCCCTGCTTAGCCATTTTGCACTTCCTGTCGATCTCATTTTTGAGACGCTTGTATTCCTTTTTGCCTGCTTCATTTACTGCATTTTTATATTTTCTCCAGTCATCAATTAAATTCAATATTTCCTCTGTTACCCAAGGATTTCTATTAGCCCTCGTCTTTTTACCTACTTGATCCTCTGCTGCCTTCACTACTTCATCCCTCAAAGCTACCCATTCTTCTTCTACTGTATTTCTTTCCCCCATTCCTGTCAATTGTTCCGTTATGCTCTCCCTGAAACTCTGTACAACCTCTGGTTCTTTCAGTTTATCCAGGTCCTATCACCTTAAATTCCCACCTTTTTGCAGTTCCTTCAGTTTTAACCTAGAGGTTCAAAAAATGGCTATGAGCACTATGGGACTTAACATCTGTGGTCATCAGTCCCCTAGAACTTAGAACTACTTAAACCTAACTAACCTAAGGACATCACACACATCCATGCCCGAGGCAGGATTCGAAACTGCGACCGTAGCAGTCGCGCGGTTCCGGACTGAGCGCCTAGAACCGCTAGACCACTGCGGCCGGCTTAATCTAGAGGTCATAACCAATAGATTGTGGTCAGAGTCCACTTCTGCCCCTGGAAATGTCTTACAATTTAAAATCTGGTTCCAAAATCTCTGTCTTACCATTATATAATCTATCTGAAATCTGTCAGTATCTCCAGGCTTCTTCCATGTATACAATCTTCTTTTATGATTCTTGAACCAAGTGTTAGCTATGATCAAATTGTGCTGTGTGCAAAATTCTACCAGGCGGCTTCCTCTTTCATTTCTTACCCCCAACCCATATTCGCCTACTACGTTTCCTTCTCTCCCTTTTCCTACTACTGAATTCCAGTCACCCATGAGTATTAAATTTTCTTCTCCCTTCACTATCTGAATAAATTCTTTTATTTTGTCATACATTTCTTCAATTTCTTCGTCATCTGCAGAGCTAGTTGGCATATAAACTTGTACTACTGTGGTAGGCGTGGGCTTCGTGTCTATCTTGGCCACAATAATGCATTCACTATGCTGTTTGTAGTAGCTTACCTGCATTTCTATTTTTTTATTCATTATTAAACCTACTCTTGCATTACCCTTATTTGACCTTGTATTTATAACCCTGTATTCGCCTGACCAGAAGTCTTGTTCCTCCTGACGCCGAAATTCACTAATTCCCACTATATCTAACTTTAACCTATCCATTTCCCTCTTTAAATTTTCTAACCTACCTGCCCGATTAAGGGATCTAACATTCCACGCTCCGATCTGTAGAACGCCAGTTTTCTTTCTCCTGATAACGACGTCCTCTTGAGTAGTCCCCACCCGGAGATCCGAATGGGGGACTATTTTACCTCCAGAATATTTTACCCAAGAGGACGCCATCATCATTAACCATACAGTAAAGCTGCATGCCCTCGGGAAAAATTACGGCTGTAGTTTCTCCTTGCTTTCAACCGTTCGCAGTACCAGCACAGCAACGCTGTTTTGGTCAGTGATACAAGGCCAGATCAGTCAATCATCGAGACTGTTGCTCCTGCAACTACTGAAAAGGCTGCTTCCCCTCTTCAGGAACCACACGTTTGTCTGGCCTCTCAACAGATACCCCTCCGTTGTGGTTGCACCTACGGTACAGCTATCTGTATTGCTGAGGCACGCAAGCCTCCCCACCAACGGCAAGGTCCATGGTTCATTTTAAATGCTATATGGCTATCTGTCAGACTTTTGATGCTATTAGGTAAGTGACCAAAGACTCTTGTGGCAGCATAGTTTACCCCCTTCTGAGCCAAAGTTAGATTTAACCTTGAGTAGTGAAGATCATCCTTTCTCCTAGTGTTGTAGCCATGTACACTGCTATTATTTTTGAATTCATTCGGATTGTTAATAACACATTCCATGAGTGAATATATATATATTGTGAGGCTACAGTGAAGATTTCTAGCTCTTTAAATAAATGTCTGCAGGATGATCTTGGATGAGCTCCAGCAATTATTCTGATTACACGCTTTTGTGCAATGAACACTCTTTTACTCAATGATGAGTTACCCCAGAATATGATGCCATACGAAAGCAGAGAATGAAAATAGGTGTGGTAAGCTTATTTACTCAGATGTATATCGGCAAAATTTGCAATGACCCTAATAGCATAAGTAGCTGAACTCAAACGTTTCAGCAGATCCTCAGTGTGTTTTTTCCAGTTCAACCCCTCATCAATGCATACACCTAGAAATTTTGAATATTCTACCTCAGCTACCGATTTCTGATCGAAGTCTATATTTATTAATGGAGTCATTCCATTTACTGTGTGGAACTGTATATACTGTGTTTTGTCAAAGTTTAATGAGAGCCAATTTGCAGAGAACCACTTAACGATTTTCTGAAAAACATCATTTACAATTTCACCAGTTAATTCTTGTCTGTCGGGTGTGATAGCTATACTTGTATCATCGGCAAAAAGTACCAGCTTTGCATCTTCGTGAATATAGAATGGCAAGTCATTAATATATATTAAGAACAGCAGAGGACCCACGACCAAACCTTGCGGCACCCCATTCCTGATTGTTCCCCAGTTTGAGAAATCACCAGTTTTTTGCGTATTATGTGAACTGTTTATTTCAACTTTCTGCACTCTTCCAGTTAGGTATGATTTAAACCATTTAAGCACTGTCCCATTCATACCACAATAGTTGAGCTTATCTTGAAGTATTCCATGATTTACACAATCAAAAGCCTTTGATAGATCACAAAAAATCCCAATGGGTGACTTCTGGTTACTCAGAGCATTTAATATTTCATTATCGAAAGAATATATAGCATTTTCCGTTGAAAAACCCTTCTCGAAACCAAACTGACATTTTGTTAAAACTTTATTTTTACAAAAGTGTGAAGCTACTCTACAATACATTACTTTTTCAAGAATTTTGGACAAGGCAGTCAGAAGAGAGATTGGGCGGTAGTTGTTGACATCAGACGTATCCCCTTTTTTATGCAGTGGTATAACAATAGCATACTTCAGTCTATCTGGGAAAATACCCAGCTTCAGAGAGCTGTTACATATGTGGCTAAGAATCCCACTTATTTCTTGGGAACAAGCTTTTATTATCCTGCTGGAAATGCCATCAATCCCATGTGAGTTTTTATTCTTGAGAGAGTTTATTATCTTCCTAATTTCAGATGGAGAGGTGGGTGGAATTTAAATTGTATCAAATGGTGTGGGTAAGGCCTCTTCCATTAACTGCCTTGCTTCTTCTAATAAACATTTAGATCCTATTTCCTCTACAACATTTAAAAAATGGTTATTCAAAATGTTTTCGACTTCTGGCTTGTTGTTTATCAAGTTTCCATTCGCTTTGATGGTGATGCCATCATCCTGTACTCTTGGTTGTCCTGTCTCCCTTGTTATAATATTCCAAATTCTTTTGATTTTTTGTTATCAGAGGTATTAATCCCACACATGATGCACATGCTTCTGGACTTTTTAATAACCTTTCTTAATGTACCACAGTAGTTTTTATAATATTTGGCTGTTTCTGGGTCATTACTCTTTCTTGTTGTTATATACAGTTCCCTTTTGTGGTTACAAGATATTTTTATTCCTTTAGTAAGCCAAGGTTTTTTGCATAGTTTCTTATAATTAGATTTAACTACTTTCTTGGGGAAACAGTTTTCAAATTCTCTTACAAGTGTATCATGAAATAAGTTATATTTTAAATTAGCATTGGGTTCCTTGTACACCTCATCCCAGTCTAACTGCTGAAGATTTTCTCTGAAGTTTCTAATTGTTGAATCATTAATTGAACACACAAATTTCGAGGGTAGTTTTGAATTACTGAATGGAGCTATGTCATATACAGTAACTAGCTGAGCATCATGATCAGAAAGCCCATTCTCAACAGGACAAGAATTTATGTTTTTAAACCTATCTTGGTCTATAAAAGTGTTATCTATCAATGTGCTGCTGTCCTTTACTACCTGAGTAGGAAAATTAATGACAGATGTCAAATTGAAAGAACCGAGCAAGACTTGCAGGTCATTCTTCCTATTGCACTCTTTCAATGAATCAACATTGAAGTCCCCACAAATAATAATTTGCTTTCCCCTGTCCGACAGATAGCACAACAAGGCATCCACGTTTTCCAGGAGTAAATGAAAGTTTCCTGAAGGGGATCTATACACTGTTACTATTATAAAAGAGCCCTCCTTCAGTTTAAATTGACAGGCACATGCTTCTATATGTTGCTCTTGACAAAACTTTTTTGTATCTAAGCTTTCTACACATTGATAACTTTTGACATATGTGGCAACTCCTCCTCTCACCATATTCCCTCTACTCATATGTGCAGCTAGTTTACAACCACTGATATTTACGCTTTCCATATCAGACACAATGTGATGCTCAGACAGGCATAGTATATCTACTACATTGTTAGATTCAATGTCATCTAAACAAATCAGGAGCTCATCTACTTTATTCTTCAATCCCGGAATATTTTGGTGAAAAATGGTAACATTATTTTTTACTTTACATTTCTGAGAATCTACTTTTTTCTTTAATCCACCAATATTTTGGTTAAATATGGTAACATTATTATTTACTTTCATGTTGTGAGAATTTTGTGAGTTTTGGACCTCTTTAGCACCTGCCTGCCTGAACTTCTCATTGGACACTGATATTAGCCTAAAAAGGAGGTACATCCACGAGTACTAAAGTGCACGTCATTTATGTTGGCGGCCGAGTTTAGGTTTGTTCTGCGCATCTGACGTCACAAAACACAGTCAGCCAATTAACAGAGAACGACGTTGCCAGATCTCGACTGCAGTGCAGCGCACGGACGAGTGTCTTCAGTTTTAGAAACGTTCAGTCATAAATAAAGTAATAGAATAAAAGCAACGTCTTGATAGCAGTCTTTCTTTTGTAGAAAGTTTGGAAAAAGCATTCTTTATACCAATTGCTTCATATTCTATTAATTAATTAAACCAAACAAGCAATAATACTCCTAATTCAGGCGATAGCAAGGAAAGGTGTTTGCATCACTCTCACGAACCGCTTTTTCGCAATAAAGAACAGCGGTAATTGTTTATTTCCTATTGTACTTCGACGAAGCGTGAGTAATTCATAGTCATACCAACAGAGTTTGTCAGTATTTTGCGTGACGTGTTAGAGTCCTAATGGAGTTACATTGTGAGAGGAGCTGCTTTAGCGTAACGATGAATGTGTTGGGCTACTGAGCGAGAGGTTATGAATTCAAACCTTGTGTGGTGCTTAATATTTTCTTTATTTAAAAACAATATCGTAGTGTCTTACTTCACGAATTTTATTCGTTTGAATAGAAGTTTTTGAAATTTCTAGTGCTTTGTCTCTTCATTAACCCTTTCGCTGCTGCAGACACGTGCTCCCCGCATTCCGCGCTGTGCGCAATTTTGTCATCACTGCACTGCTCGCCTGCGCAGACACATGGTGTTCCCACTCCATTGACACACTTATCATTTGACTTCACAAAAACTATTTGGCCCAAAAATTTGATTTTTACACATCTTCTTGACTGATACCTTCCCCTCATAAATGACTTAATCTTGTTTCGACGTTCAACGCAGATATTGTGCAGCATTAAATGTAGTAAACCATTGCACGAAATTTTGAAGAGTTTGCAGAGGTAAAAGTCCCTAGTGTATACTTTCCGCATAGTCGATTTTAGTTGCTACAATGTTGAGAATAAAATGTGGACAAGATACCTAAATTCCATATAAAATTTACTGTATAACAATATCTCATTTAATTTAAGTACCACGTAGGCGTCGTATGTAATACTGAGAATTATTCCGTCTTTCGCGACTGTAATTAAAGTTTTATTTACACCAGGCGCGTTTGGCTTTATTTTAAAGCACTTCAATCAATGAAAGGTATGGCACATACACAATGGTACTCATGTTCTCTTTCTTGTTTTTGTTCCACAGTCGCAGTTTTACCAATGGTATTGAAATATATTCCTCTTCTGCATCTTCAGTGGACAGTATTTTGTCTCCTCCATTGCCAAGTCACCTTTCGTAGTTTTGTGCCGTGGTAACACAATATTCAACGTTTGTGTCGGCTTATCAGTGTTTTAGCAAATAAATGCTGTTTGTGTGTGCCACACACAAAAATTATATTTGACATAGCTCAGAGCACTTCACTGATAGACGGTATATTCAAGTCCTAATGTTTTTGTAAGTCCACAGTTTTGTTTAATGTATTTTGTCTACTTCCTTTTTATTGATTGAAGTACTTTAAAATAAAGCCAAACGTGCCCGGTGTAAATAAAACTTTTGTTACAGTCGTGAAAGATGGAATATTTCTAAATATTACATACGACACCTATGTGGTACTTAAATTAAATGAGATATTGTTATATAGTAAATTTTATATGAAATTTAGGTATCTTGTCCACATTTCATTCTCAAGATTGTGGCAACTAAAATCGACCATACGGAAAGTATATTCTATGGACATTTACCTCTGCAAACTCTTCAAAATTTCGTGCAATGGTTTACTATATTTAATGCTGTATAATAACTGCGTTGAACATCGAAACAAAATCAAGTCATTTATGGGGGGAAGGTATCTGTGGTGTCACCGCCAGACACCACACTTGTTAGGTGGTAGCCTTTAAATCGGCCTCGGTCCGTTAGTATACGTCGGACACGCGTGTCGCCACTATCAGTGATTGCAGACCGAGCGCCGCCACACGGCAGGTCTAGAGAGACTTCCTAGCACTCGCCCCAGTTGTACAGCCGACTTTGCTAGCGATGGTTCACTGACAAATTACGCTCTCATTTGTCGAGACGATAGTTAGCATAGCCTTCAGCTACGTCATTTGCAACGACCTAGCAAAGCCCCATTACCAGTTACTATTGATGCTGTAAAACATGTACCGTCAAGAGCGATGTTCACCATTTACGGATTAAAGTTAAGTATTCCAACAGCTACGTCCTTTTTTGCTAAAGTGTAACTTCCTTGTCCTGTTCCAGACCTCACGGCAGCCTGCGTGAGCTAAAACGCGTGCCTTTCGGCTTCCTCTCATAGTGGGTTGGCTCTCTTGCCAATCCACAACAGTATCAGTCAAGAAGATGTGTAAAAATCTAATTTTTGGGACAAATAGTTTTTGTGGAATCGAATGATAACGAGTGTCAAAGCAGTCGGAACACCATGTGTCTGCACAGGCGAGCAGTGTAGTGACAAAATCGCGCACAGCGCGGAATGCAGCGAAAGGGTTAATGCGGCCGTGGTGGCTTTACTTCATGAACTGCGCGCTCCCCCCTAAACGTAAGCTTGCGAACTATACTATGGCGCTGCTTCTCTTGGCGCGTGCGTCGTGTGCAACTGGCAACGCAACAATCTCCCGCGTCTGAGCGGGCATGCGCGAGTCGCCAAGATAAAAGAATTGAACAATAGTGTCCCCCCTTATAGATTTCGCTAACAACGCTGCCAGTTTACCCTTCCCTTTCCTATTGAGATGTAGGCCATGCCTTGTGTATCCCCCCCTATCAACAGCCTCGACAGGAACCAATCCAATGTCTGACAGAGTGGCCACCCTACGCAACTTCTTCTCTCGGCAGGTGTTTCGTAGCCTAAATGAAACCGTCATTCCATAACAATGGGACAGTGAGAGGGCTACAAAACATGATAAGCTTTAATGAGGTAAATTAGGCATATATTTTGCAGTAACACACACGAATGGGATGTGACACTGTTAAAATTTTTCTAACGAATCTACCTTGCTGTAGGACAAGGATTATTACATGAAGCCATATAAAAAAGCACCTTATGGTAGACGGCCTTATCACTTTAAGACATGGTGTAGAAAAGATCTGAGGATGGTCATACTGACTGAAACCGGTCATCGTCAAAAGAATTGATATTGTGATCAAAGACTGGAATAAAAAACATTTAAACGATAATACGCCTAGTCCCAAGAGAGAGCTAGAAACAGCTGAACAAGAGAACGATAAGATGATAGCCATGACACCTGAATTACGAAAGCATGCGCAGGGGCTGAACGAAGAACCTTACCTCGTTACATTTTGTGTGGTCGGGATTCAGGGTGATCGCGGTGCAAACGGCGTAATGGCGCGGTAGCAACAAACGTGACTGCTGCAAGTTTCTGAGCGCGAGTCATGCTAACCTACACTGACGGCTCTAACACAAGGCTGCTCACGAGGTAATAATAGGCAACACTTGTATCACACAGAGGCAACCCTTCTATCACATAGTGGCGGCAACTTCCGCAATGCTGCTGTTCGCTATGTGAAGGCGTCCGAAAATAGCAACGGAAAGGCGCCGGAGCGTGGACGTCGGCCCTTTTTGTGAACTTGGGCACGGGACAGCAGTGTGCTTCCGCAGTTAACAAGTAGGTCCCAGCAGCCAGCGTGGTAGTGGGAGGCAACGAACCATAGGCGCAGCTTCACCCCGGTGGGCGGCCGAGTCTTCTGGTCTCTCAGATTGGGACAGGTGTTTCCGCGCGAATTCTCCGAACTAATGAGAACTGGTAACCCCACGCCGTCACGTGGCTTCAGCTAACATTCAAATGCAACGGCCAGGTACTGTAAAGGAAATTCGTCATTTTGAGCATTTGCTGCATTAAACATTGGAGAATGTGTGAAGTACTTTCCCCCTCCATTTGATAGTTCTCCATGAAGGCAGTCCCTTGGCGGTACTAACTGGCTGGCGAAAATTAATCTAACGGTATAAAATTATTGATTTAGTTTGATGAATTATTATTAATAATCCAATTACTACCAATGAGTTAGGAAATTTGTAGGCAGCTCGAACGTTTGATTGAAATTACCAAATGAATTTTATTTTGTGATATGGAATGGCTGGTACAGCCATTGTGGTCTCACCGTGCACGTTGTGAGTCCTCAAAAAGTCTTTGCGTTACAAGGGGGCGAAACGATGGAGAATTTTACATACTGACAATGCGTCCACAATTTTGTTGACGGTAACGGCGGGCGCGGAAGCCTTCGCATATATTCCTACACGCAGTAATTGAGCATGCTGGATTGCTGGTAGCAGTTTAGACCTCATGAGTGATTCCTTCTGCTCCTTTTGTGGCATTTTTTACAGTCAACTTCCGCAGTGCCCGACGGTCACGTCAGTGCACGTGGTCTGCTGGTTTTGGTTTAGTTCTCATGGTTCCATCACGTTTCCATTTCACAATCGCATCACCAACAGCCGACTTGGGCAGCTTTCGGAGGACTGAATTGTTTCTGATGGGTTTGTTACTCAAGTGACATCCAAAGACTTGTCCTAGTTTGAAGTCAATGAACTCTCTTGACCGACCCACCCTGGTGCTGTTGCTCCTCTAGTGACAATACTCCCCGACTTCTTTTACTCAGCCTCGTGACATCAACTGGTTCATTCCGTATTAAACAGGGGTGTTCGAATACGACTGATCATGTGGTATAGTTTCGTGAAAATAAAACGAGTTTCCTTCTGATTGCAGTTTCAATTTCTCTTCCACCTTGTTGAAGTCTTCTGTCCGAGCGTTGGCTTGATGCACTTTTTCACTCTTGTCTATCCTGTACTAGTTTCTTCATCTCTGAGTACCTGCTGCAACCAGCATCCAGTTAAACCTGCTTACTGTATTATGTCCAGATGCCCCTCACACCCACTATACTTCCCTCCCTTTCGAAACTGACGAATCCTTGATGCTTCAGGATGTGATCTATCAACTGATCGTGCTTTTGGTGATGTTGTAGAATAAATTTCATTTTCCCTCAGTTCTTTAAACATCTCCTCATTAGTTATTTGGTGTACCCATCAAATCTTCCGCACTCTTCTGTAGCACCACGTTTCAAAAGATTCTGTTCCCTTCCTATTTGAACCGTTTATCGCTCATGTTTCACTCCCGTTGTAGGCTACACTCCAAACAGTTACAGAAATGACTTCCTAATACTTACATTTATATTAGATGTTAACAGAGCCTTCTTTTTCGTAAATACATTTCTTGCTTTTGCCAGTCTGCATTTTACGCACACGGGATACAGTATTTGGGTCAGTGCTTAAAAAAGCTTTGATCGGCTTAATACCAAATTAGGCACAATGGATAGATAATATTCCCCCAGAATTTCTAAAATCATCGAGAGAAGTGGCACCAAAATTCACGCCGGTGTAAAATGTATGAAACTGGCTATACACACACATAAAAAAAAAAAATTGTGTTGTGGGTTGGCAGGAGAGCCAACACCGTGATACTGGAGGAAGCCGAAAGGCACGCGTTTTAGCTCACGCAGGCTGGCGTGAGGTCTGGAACAGGACAAGGAAATTAGAATTTAGAAAAAACGGACGTAGCTGATGGAATACTTAACTTTAATTCGTTAATGGTGAACGTCGGTCTTGACGGTACATAATTACAGTATCAATAGTAACTGGTAATGGCGCCTTGCTAGGTCGTAGCAAATGACGTAGCTGAAGGCTATGCTAACTATCGTCTCGGCAAATGAGAGCGTATTTTGTCAGTGAACCATCGCTAGCAAAGTCGGTTGTACAACTGGGGGAGTGCTAGGAAGTCTCTCTAGACCTGCCGTGTGGCGGCGCTCGGTCTGCAATCACTGATAGTGGCGACACGCGGGTCCGACGTATACTAACGGACCGCGGCCGATTTAAAGGCTACCACCTAGCAAGTGTGGTGTCTGGCGGTGACACTACAAATTGCATCACCTCGGTTCCGAGAGCCCCGGAACCTATACAGAAAATCGGAACAGAGATCAGCATAAACATCATTTCCGCCATTTTTGTTGATCATAAAATCCAGACATTGCATGTTGTACCACAGACTCGTCCAAACTGTGTCCCTGGGGCGCTAGCGCCCGCGATCGCCCGCGGCCAGCGCCCCGGGCGAATTCGTATGTTGCCGCAGTGGCTGAGCCGTGTCGCTTAGCTGGCCGTTCAGACCTCACGCCGAGCTTCGCCATGCCGCTGTACGCAAATATTGCAATAGATAAAAATTTATTTTGCGACCACACATCGCTGTCCTCTTCAGCGGAACTGGGGGAAAACGCATCTAAAACCAATCTCTTTTGTTAGTTTTTTATTTGAGTTTCAATGAATGAAACAATTTATTGTTAAAGTGACAGAAGTGTTTTAAAAACAAGATTGTACAAAATTAATTGTATGTTCTTTTTTGGAGTGGTACGAGCAGAAAACAGGTGGGCAAAGTTTGTGCCTAAGTTACAAATGATCGCTGAGAACTGGGAAAGCAGGGAAACCCTTTGCTGCCGGGAATCTTATCAAAGATTGCCTGGTCGGCTCAGCGGCTTGTATTTGTCCACCAGACCTCACGGAAAAATTTGAAAAAATATCTCTTTCGCCTCAAACTGTTGCTCACAGAGTCGAAGATATGGTCTCAGATATGGAGCAACAATTAACGAAGAGAGCGGCAAACTTCATTTCACTTTCTATCGCTCTTGACGAGTCCGCCGACGTTGCGGATATCTCAGCTCGTCATATTCATTCGAGGTGTCGACGACAATCTGCGTGTCACCGAAGAATTTCTCGATCTTATACCATTAAAAGACACAACCACGGGTTTGGATATTTTTCTAGCCGTGGAAAACGTGTTAGTCAATGGGTTTAAAATGGGAACGCCCGACCAGTGTAACAAGGGATGGAGCCCCTGCTCTACGAGGGATACGCACTGGATTTCTGAGTTACGTGAGGTCAAAAATGGCTGACGTTGTCTGTTTCTTATTCGCGACAGTCCATTGTCTGATACACCAGGAGGCACTTTGTGCGAAGACTGTCAACATAAAAAATGTTATGGACACAGTTCTTCGAACGGTTAGTTATCTTGGCTCCCATGGACTCACACATCGTCAATTTAAAGAATTTCTGGCTGATATCGAAGCGGAATACCCGGACATCCCCTACCACACCGAAGTAAGATGGCTGATCAGAGGAAAGGTGCTTCATCGGTTTTTCTCCTTGAGGAGCGAAATAAATACCGTTTTGGAAGTGAAAGGACGTCGAGAAGAATTACTTTGTGATCCTAAGTGGGTGGCGAATTTGGCTTTTTTGAGTGACCTTACTGGTCGTTTAAATATTTTGAACATTTCACTCCAACTCGAAAATCACTATGTAGTTGATTTAGTACAGACGAGTCAAGCATTTCAAAAAAAACTTATTTTTTGGGAAAAACAATTGCGCCAGAAGAATTGTGGACACTTTGCTGCACTACACAGCGTCAAAGAAGATGTGGATTTTTCAGATTATGTTGCAATCATTTGCGAATTACAAGAACGGTTTGAAAACAGATTTTTGGAGATAAGTGAGCTTCAGTCGGGCTTAGACATATTTGTTTGCCCGTTTTCCCTTCGGCATAGGACGTCTTACAAGTGCTTCAACTAGAGTTGATTTACCTGCAGTGCGATATCCGCCTGAAGGACCGCTTTCTCATGTGTAATACTTTGGATGACTTTTACAGCAGTCTTCCCCGAGAGAAATATCCCCTTTTGCGCAAGCACGCGACCTAAGTTCTCTCAATGTTTGGTTCGTCGTATATCTGTGAGTGCTTTTTCTCTCTTTTAAAGCTTGCTAAACCTAAGAACCGTTCATTACTTGGCGATAAAAATTTGACTAATTATTTGAGGTTATCAGTCTCAGGGAATATTGTACCAAATATTGACAAAACCGTTTCCTCTAAAAAGAAAAAAAAAGTGTAAAATGTTAATTGTCTTCTTTAACAATGTTACTGTAAGAATTAAAGAGCTTTATAACCCTAAATCTATTTTTAATAAGTTTTCAAACTTGGTCGGTTAAAATTATTACGTACAAAACTGCAAACTAAGGATCCGATTTCTAAACTCTGAAAAGGGATACAAAGAGATGTAGCCTGAAGCATAACAAAAAATACAGGGTGTTTCAAAAATGACCGGTATATTTGAAACGGCAATAAAAACTAAACGAGCAGCGATAGAAATACACCGTTTGTTGCAATATGCTTGGGACAACAGTACATTTTCGGGCAGACAAACTTTCGAAATTACAGTTGTTACAATTTTCAACAACAGATGGCGCTGCGGTCTGGGAAACTCTATAGTACGATATTTTCCACATATCCACCATGCGTAGCAATAATATGGCGTAGTCTCTGAATGAAATTACTCGAAACTTTTGACAACGTGTCTGGCGGAATGGCTTCACATGCAGATGAGATGTACTGCTTCAGCTGTTCAATTGTTTCTGGATTCTGGCGGTACACCTGGTCTTTCAAGTGTCCCCACAGAAAGAAGTCACAGGGGTTCATGTCTGGCGAATAGGGAGGCCAATCCACGCCGCCTCCTGTATGTTTCGGATAGCCCAAAGCAATCACACGATCATCGAAATATTCATTCAGGAAATTAAAGACGTCGGCCGTGCGATGTGGCCGGGCACCATCTTGCACAAACCACGAGGTGTTCGCAGTGTCGTCTAAGGCAGTTTGTACCGCCACAAATTCACGAAGAATGTCCAGATAGCGTGATGCAGTAATCGTTTCGGATCTGAAAAATGGGCCAATGATTCGTTTGGAAGAAATGGCGGCCCAGACCAGTACTTTTTGAGGATGCAGGGACGATGGGACTGCAACATGGGGCTTTTCGGTTCCCTATATGCGCCAGTTCTGTTTATTGACGAAGCCGTCCAGGTAAAAATAAGCTTCGTCAGTAAACCAAATGCTGCCCACATGCATATCGCCGTCATCAATCCTATGCACTATATCGTTAGCGAATGTCTCTCGTGCAGCAATGGTAGCGGCGCTGAGGGGTTGCTGCGTTTGAATTTTGTATGGATAGAGGTGTAAACTCTGGCGCATGAGACGATCCGTGGACGTTGGCGTCATTTGGACCGCAGCTGCAACACGGCGAACGGAAACCTGAGGCCGCTGCTGGATCACCTGCTGCACTAGCTGTGCGTTGCCCTCTGTGGTTGCCGTACGCGGTCGCCCTACCTTTCCAGCATGTTCATCCATCACGTTCCCAGTCCGTTGAAATTTTTCAAACAGATCCTTTATTGTATCGCTTTTCGGTCCTTTGGTTACATTAAACCTTCGTCTTGTTGCAACAACACTGTGTTCTAGGCGGTGGAATTCCAACACCAGAAAAATCCTCTGTTCTAAGGAATAAACCATGTTGTCTACAGCACACTTGCACGTTGTGAACAGCACACGCTTACAGCAGAAAGACGACGTACAGAATGGCGCACCCACAGACTGTGTTGTCTTCTATATCTTTCACATCACTTGCAGCGCCATCTGTTGTTGAAAATTGTAACTACTGTAATTTCGAAAGTTTGTCCGCCTGAAAATGTACTGTTGTCCCAAGCATATTGCAACAAACGGTGTATTTCTATCGCTGCTCGTTTAGTTTTTATTGCCGTTTCAAATACACCAGTCATTTTTGAAACACCCTGTATTTACTTGTAACTGCTAACATTGAGAATGAGACTTTATATTTCTTACATAAAGTTATTTCTAAAATAGAATATTTATGACTCTAGTTCATTTAAGAAACTGATATATTTTCCAGAAGACGCCTATTGTACATATGACCAGTGTGCATGTGCAGTACTAATAGAATGAACCTGTGGGTCAGAAAAATATTAAGATATTCTTCGATTCTTGTTTTGGATATTGTTGTCTAAAGCTTTGCGAAGTAATTCTGCCACACGAACACTAGTTGTTACCTAAACGGTAAATGGTTTGCTTGTTTTACCGCTCATCGGCCTCTTTTACAGAGGTGCGCTTCTTCTGTTATTTTGTTTGCGTTGGATCTGACTGCGGGAGAGTCCACCGCAGAGCAGTGCTGAGCGGTCTCACTCGCTCCGCAGCTCTCTCTTTCTCTCTCTCTCTCTCTCTCTCTCTCTCTCTCTCTGTCCTATGCCGACACTGGCGACACACGGTCGCGGACAGGGCGCTGAGCTACACTGCCTGGAGCCCGCGGGTCGCGGGCACGCCCGCCGGGCGCAATTCTTGGATGAGCCTGTTGTACCACCATACAGCGAGACCTGTTTGGTGACCTTCCAGACTGCTGCACACACCAGTGCCTCTAAGCCTTTAATACCCAGTAGCACGTCCTCTTGCATTGATGCATGCCTGTATTCGTTGTGGCCTACTATACACAAGTTCATTAAGGCACTGTTGGTCCAAATTGTCCCACTCCTCAGCGGCGATTCGGCGTGGGTCCCTCAGAGTGCTTGGTGGGTCACGTCGTCCATAAACAGCCCTTTCCAATCTATCCCAGGCATGTTCGATAGGGTTGATGTCTAGAGAACATGCTGGCCACTCTAGTCGAGCGATGTCGGTACCCTGAAGGAAGTCATTCGCAAGATGTGCACGACGGGGCCGCGAATTTTCGTCCATGGCCATATGCTGCCTATATGGTTGCACTATCAAGTTCAAGTGGCTCCAAGCACTATGGGACTTAACATCTGAGGTCATCAGTCCCATAGACTTAGAACTACTTCAACCTAACTAACCTAAGGACATCACACACATCCATGTCCGAGCAGTATTCGAACTCGCGACCGTAGCAGCAGCGTGGTTCCGGACTGAAGCGACTAGAACCGCGCGGCCACAGCGGCCAGCTCTTGCACTATCGGTCGGAGGATGGCATTCACGTATCGTGCAGCCGTTATGGCGCTTCCGTGTCCACCAGTGGCGTACGTCGGCCCCACATAAATCCACCCCGAAACAGCAGGAAACCTCCACCATTCTGCAGTCGCTGGACAGTGTGTCAAAGGCGTCGCCTGCATGGGTTGCCTCCAAACACTTCTCCTGGTTGAAGGCATGTGCGACACTCATCGGTGAAGAGAACGTGATGCCAATTCTGGGCGGTCCATTCGGCGTGTTATTGGGCCCATCTGTACCGCGCTGCATGATGTCGTGGTCGCAAAGATGGACCTCGCCATGGACGTCGAGAGTGAAGTTGCGAGTCATGCAGCCTATTGCGCACAATTTGAGTCGTAACACTTGAAAGGTGGCTACACTGAGTCACAGCGCCAGAGAGTGCGCCAAAGAGTATTATTCAGCCGCCTCCACTGGCAGTGCTTGTTGAGATGTGGTAGTGGAGAGTGCTTGTCGTGAAGTCGTCGTGGAGAGTACTTATTGAGAAGTGGGCAGTAGGAGTTCTGATGTAGCCGTGACTAGTTGTGAGCATGTTGTATGCAGTTGTTCTGATGGGCTAGACAGCTGATGCTGTTCGATTGCGGATGTTGTAATGATCAGAGTGTACGTTTCGTCAATATATATGAAGGTAAAGAAAATCTTTTATTTTTTATTTCAAACGTGCTAAATAACAATGCCTCTTGGTCACAGGTTCAGTCAACAAAGCATCTGGCTTGTGTTCATGTATTAGAGTGTAATTCTGGTTTCTATGTGCAAATATAGTATTTCTGTTTCTTTAATTACTTCAGTGTAAATGGTGCTTAAATTACCTTGTTTTATTGAAGAAGAACCGTGCCAGATGTGTACGTTGAATCACACTTCCACACACAGAACAGTTACACTTGTGTTTTGTTGTTTCGTAGGTTTTATAGTTGCTGGGGACTTAATTAATTAATTGTGTTAACGGAAGTTTTCTTTCATTCTTTGTTGTTATTCTATGCAGTCAGATTGCGTACTAATACCAGTCAGGGCCAACCGGTTACGAGACTTCGTAGCCGGACATACAGCGAAAAAATTAAAATTATATGCATTCTGTTTAATTAAGCCCCCATGCACGTGGCGACCGCTGCTTCGGATCGTCCCTTAGAATCTTCTGGTAGTAAAAATAGCAGACAGTAGTATTGTTGTAGTAATTCGTAGTTTAGTAATTGTAGTCTATATTGCATGTGTAGATTTGGTAATTGAACATTTGTAGTTGTCTTGTCATTCTTCTACTGGTACTTTTACAGAATTTAATTTTTGATGTCTTGTATACGGGTTTGACAATTTTGTGCAATTATGAAGATTTCAATTGTTCGTTAATCGTGTTTGTCGGGAAGCATTTCGTGTGAATGATATTGTTGGAGATAAAGTGTCATTGTGTGTAATTTTCGTATAGTGACGAGTTTTGTATGTTTTGTAAATGATTACGCGATCGATGAAAAAGGCAAAAATGATGGATAGTCAGAATGACGAAATTGTTGACATGGCGAACTCGCCAACACAGGAGAACAGTATGATGAATAATGAAGTTGAAAACAATTTAATAAGTCGGGAAAATAGTCCGGAACCATTTCAAAACTTTTCACAATCAAAAAATTTTCAGAATACGAGATTAACGACAGAAGATTCTGGAATTGTATCGAACACAGATAGCTTTACAGCTATGACGAAGGAAGCTGGTTTTGCGAGAAATGTTAGAGGCGAAAAGAATTTCGAACCAGTTAATATGGAGCAGTTGATGGGTGCTATATTAAATTTGGGATCACGGATGGGAACAATAGAAAGACGGTTAGACTCACTGGGATCACAGTTAGGATCTGAATTAAAAACAGTGGCAACACGTTTAGAAACTGAGATGGGAACAATGGAAACACGGTTAGGATCTGAATTAAAAACAGTGACAACACGGTTAGAAACTGATATGGGAACAATGGAAACACGGTTAGACTCACGAATAGGGACATGTTTCAAAAACATGAAGGATGAATTAAAGAAAGAAATTAGAGAAGAATTACAACCAATTTTGAATGCTCACAATAACAGATTAATTTCAATAGAAATCAGACAAAAGGAACAGGATAGAGAACAGGAAGAAAGAGATCGCGCGATAGTACAAAAATTTTCAGAGTTAAATTTACAACGTGCACACGATAAGGAAGAAATATTTGAAAGAATCGAGGAATCCGTACCAAATGACAGAGTAAATAACCTAACACAACAATATGAACAGTTAACTACTAAATGTATTGATACTGAAGCCCGAGTCGCGACACTTACGGAAGACGTAAATAAACAGAAAGAACAAATAGGTGACTTATCGGAAAGAGTTGAAGAGATTGTAGATAAATTGACAAGTCTTAGTTTAAATGGGGACAGAGATTCAGATGATACAGCTCCATTGCCATTTGCAGAAACCGAAGAGTACCAGAACTTAAATAAACATGTTGAAAATCAGGGAAAATTTAATGAACGCGTTAAAAGGGAATTTGAGGCATTACGAAAGCAAGTCAAACAAATTGAAGGTGAAATCGTAGGAAAAGACAGTAGAAGAAATTTAGAATCACAGATAGCAGAGGTGTTTGAAGAAAGTAATTTATTTCATTTACGAGAAGCAACAAGAGAGCGCCAGGCGCGCGAACTTGACAATAATCGACATTCGGACTGGGACAGACGCGGTAGGTCTTTGTCGCCACGAGGAGAAAACTTTGACGATAAAAACTTCTTAACTGTTCGGAAATTTAAGATCTTTCGCAATTCTAAGAATGACATACATCCATGTTCATGGTTAGATCAATTTATGTACGCACTTCCACCAAATTGGCCACTAAGTCACAAACTGGAATTTATGTGCAGCTATTAAGTTCCTCAGGGGATTCACTACACTAAGTGAATATGTGCCGTAGTGTGCACAGGGCCCCGAGCTGTAGTAGTGCTATTTCCCTTTTCGTTTTCTGCACTGCTGCCTACTCTTCTACTATTCTTTGTATCTGTCAAAACAACTCTTCAACTATCAATCTATCTAGAGAGTCGGTAAGTAATAACCGGATATGACTAATTTACCCAAAAGAGATTTCAGAAATTACCGTTTGGACTTACTGTATCTTCTGCAGCATTCATTCATAGTTTAAACGAAATTTTACCTGTTTATATTCGTGACAATATTACTTCATATGTTGACGATATTCTTATTGCTAAACGTTCCTGGAGTGAGCATAACAAAATTTTGGATTCATTATTACGTATTTTTGCAAGAGTTGGCATTATAGTGAACTTGGAAAAATTTGAATTTGGTTGTTCTCAGGTGAAATTTCTTGGTCATATTATTTCTACAGAAGGTATTCTCCCTGATTCAGAGAAGCTAGACGCTATTCGTAATTATGCTGTTCTTACTACAAAACGTGATGTTCGTAGTTTCCTTGGTGTATGTAATTTTCTTAGACGCTTTGTTAGATTGGATAATTTGCCCACACCTCGTTTATGTGAACTATCTGGAAAGAATTCTAATTGGTGTTGGGATGAGGAAGCTCAATCAGAATTTGAACAACTTCGTGATGCTTTAGTTGCTGCTCCACTTCTTTCACATCCGGATTTATCTAAAGATTTTTGTTTGGCGACGGACTCATCATACAAAGGCCTAGGTGCACACTTATTTCAAGAGATAGAAGAAAACGGCGTTGTAGTACAGAAAACTATTGCATTTGGAAGTCGTGTTCTCTCTAAATCAGAAAAGAATTATTCGATTACGGAACTTGAAGCTTTGGCTGTTGTATGGGCTTTCACAAAATTTCGCATATTTTTGTATGGCAGGCATACTAAGGTTTACACCGATCATCGAGCTCTGGAATTTCTTATGTCAACAAAATTAACACATGGAAGATTGTCACGATGGGCGCTGTATCTACAGGAATTTGACTTTAGTGTTGTTTACATACAGGGTGCTTCAAATATTATTGCTGATGCTTTATCACGTGCACCTATGGGTTTGAAACAAAGTGCTGAGGAGGACTGCAAAGAAAACAATTATTGTTTGATGTATATTCAAGGTGTTGCGTTTGAGAATTTTATTTCGTCTTCGCTCCAGGACATCGCTAAGGAGCTAAACAAGGATCCAATCTGGAAGGACATTAAGGAGAAGTGGAGGAGAAAGGAAAGCGTAGCGATTAGACAGTATTATTTAGTTCGCAATGATATTCTTTTTAAACGAAAATCGTTGATAACTCTGTTTGGTTAGTTTGCATTCCTGATGAGTGGGTTAATAAATTGACTTGGTATACACATTTCAGTTATGCACACTTTGGTCCCAGAAAATGCTTTCATAAATTACGAGAAAATTGCTACTTCAGTAATATGGAAAAACGTATTCGATCTGTTCTTGCCAAATGCAAATTATGTCAAAAGGCTAAGCCGCCAACTATTTATCACAGAGCACCGTTGTTTCCTATCATTCCAGCGAAATTAAAGGAGATGGCTGCAGTCGATTTGTTCGGTCCTGTGGTTCGTTCTACTAATGGTTTTGTGTACATTTGGTAGCAGTGGAACTGACTTCAAAATATGTGTGTTTTACACCTTTACGCAAAGCAACAGCTCATTCAGTATCTAACGCTTTCATCAAACATTTTCTAAAAGAGGTGGGTCATATTGATAAGGTTATATCAGATAATGCATCACAGTTTCGCTCTAAAATTTGGCTTCGTACTCTACGGCGTCGTAAGATTAAACCAATTTTCATTTCACTTTTTCACCCTCAATCTAACGCTTCAGAGAGATGGATGAAGGAAATCAATAAATTTTATCGACTTTATTGTCATCAGAATCACAGAACTTGGGATCAGTATCTTCATATTTTTCTAAACATTCTGAATGAACTCCCTAATGATTCAACTTCTTTACCGCCTATATTGAAATTAAAAAAACAAAGCACCGACAAATCGCATTTCTGAAATCGTTCCTTTTCCGCCTTCACGGAAACTGCGGCATTCTGAAGTTGTCAACCTGGCACTACAAAATATTGCGTCTGCGGCTGCTAGAAGAGAGAAATCAGCTAAGCGTCCTGGTCGTTTAAAAACCTTGTCAGTTGGTCAAAAAGTGTTAATTAAGTCTCATCGTTTGTCTCACAAAGGAAAAGGCTTGTGTCGCAAATTTTTTCTGCTTTATAACGGTCCATATAGAGTTCGCAAAATTATTCATGATAACACTGTCGAAGTAGAAACTCTTAAATCTCGGCGCACTAAGGGAGTACATCATATATCGAACGTTAAAATTTTTGTGGAATGACATACTTTTGAGAGACTAACAGTTATATGAAAACCCGCAGAGAATACAAGGATACCGCGCCGTGTACCGGCGGCGGAACATACTCAAAGCAACAGTCAAGTCTGCGCGGCGCACAAGGCAGTCGTTGACCGCAAACAATTACTTCCTACGTCACGCCTACCTACAGCTGATCGAGCGCTCAGTGCGAATGCACTGACAGCCGTAAACAAATACACAGTCTAATTTCTCTGATTAAATTCAGTATAAAGCTATAGTGACTCGGTAAATTATGTTATTAACGTTCAGTATTTTTCAGGATACGGTTGTATAAAATATTTAAGAACTTCAGGTAAATTCTGTGTGTGTCCGACGTTAAGAGGACTTGCTATCGAGAAATTTTCAGGAAGAATGTAATTTCGAAGAAGAAACTAATAAACTAAAAAGGTAACTATTAATTGAGTTTATTTTTCAGGTAACATATTTCCACTTGGTACGTACTTTAAACGTAATTTGCTGCTCGCGATTACGTGATTCATACTTCGTGTTAACTGATATTGACAATGATTGATTAATGAACTGGGTTGTTACTTGTGTATATTGTGTATATTATGCATCGCTTGGCTGCTATGCTTTTTCACTGATGTCACATTTTTTTTATCATGTGCCTGTTGTGCATATTTATTTAAATTATAATTGTAACCTGATTAGTTGTGCCGATACGGTTATGTATGTAAGTTATACTTTGTGATTTATCTGCTTGCGCCTTTATGTTTACTTATTAAGATTACATATGAACATTTATTTGCTTATGCTGATATGATGCTAATGACCTGTTTATTATGTAAGATACATAATTGCTGCTTGCGTATGGATTGCATATTTACACATTTCTGTTTGTTGTCATAACTACTCTTTAATTTGGTATATAGAAATGCTGATATACTGTGTACGAACATAGAGTTTAGGTCACACTATGGTATTAATTATAGATTGTTTGCTTGGCAGAGCCTCGGTGTAGGGATTGTGCAGCATCCACTTGTTGACATTCTGTTCTCCATTGGTATATTTATTCGCTATTGCATGTTTTGTTTACGCTCAGTGCCTTATATTTTTAAGATAAGAAAATGAACTGCTATAATTCGACGAACGACATTAGTACAAGAAACTTCATAGAAGTCACATGAGCTGGAGGTTTTATGGAAGCTGTTTAAATTTATGCTAATAGGAAGGAAGCTAACGACATGACATACCAACACTAGTTTTAGACCATTGACAGTTATTACACTGCATTCTTCATGAGCAATTAAAATAGCAAGTGACACTTGACACAAGAAATACTACACATGTTTGCTTCTGTTTTGCTATGATTCTTGAAGTGGTGTACACACTGTGAAATATTATGATCATTAACACTCCGTACTTGTACTTACTTACTGAAAGTTATTCGAACAAAAGGCTGTTAGAGGTCATGTATGCATTTCTTTTATTTAATGATGGACAGGGTAACCAAAATTTATTTTATAATTCATAATGAGTAGAAGATTTGGATCAGATGGATTACACAGAGGTTGTGTGTGGACATTGTGTCTTCGGATTGTATGGGATGATGAATTGAAGTTTGCACTAGGATTTTATCTGTACTTGTTCGAGGAGACTGACTAGAGGAAAGAGTTGTTATGGAAGTGAAATGATATTGGTGATAAGGTTTGTATGTATCGACGTATTGAAGAGGTATTATTGAGGTATTGAGATTGTGTGAAGTTGATGATTATTGGAGTTTTGGTGGACAAGAGGTAAGGTAAATGATATTGATGATAAGGTTTATATGTATTGACGTAAGAGGTATTATTGAAGTATTAACATTATATGATGCTGATGATTATTGGAGTTTTGGTGGATAAGAGGTAAAGTAAGTGAGGAACATATTTTATTTCTTTTGTTGGTTTATATGGAACAAGGAGGATGAAGATGGCAGACTAGAACACTCAAGTGGAAGGAAGATTGTCTACACACACACTTTGTTAAATCACTAAGCAGTATATACTTTTTTTTTGGAGAGAGGAAGTATTTGCATATCTTTGCACACTGACAGTTGTTCAGCAACCGTACATTTGATTTGGCTTGGCAAACATTGGTCTTGACATGATGACTACGATGTTGACTAACTATTATTGACTGTTATACATTGCTGCCACTACTACTTGATACACAAGTTGAACATAAAATTTTGGACAGAATTGCATTTACAAGTTAACACTATTCAATTACACAGTAGCACTTAATGTGGATGAAAGATGAGTGAGTGTGTTTTGTGTGTTTCCCTTTCCTAATCCCAAATAATTGGTACCGACCTATCTCCTAAATATTATTTTACTTGTTTGTTGTGGCTTGCACTGACACCCATGAATATTATAGGTTTACTGATATTTGTGTATTTGTAATATTTAATATGACAATTATCTGATTTCATTTGTGTGTTTATTATTATTTTTATGTTTAGTGTAAGAGCATTGATGATAATTTTGCAAAAGCAAATGTGTGTGCCTTCAAACTGTTGTTCGTGCTTGCACCTATTCATCATTGATGGGTGCCCCTTGGAAATGTTTAATATCTGCTAATGAACTCTGATGAACTGTATGATTAGTGATAGTGAATATTATGGACTGTTACGTGCACTTGTTCAACATGATGGGTGCTACTAGGAGATGTTTAATTTCTGCTGATGAACTCTGATGAACTGTCTAATTAGTGATAGTGAATATTATGGAGTGTTACCTGCACCTGTTCAACATTACTGGGTGCCACTGTTGGAACTGCTTCTACTGAGATAATGTCACTTGTTGGTGTCTGCACCTGCTCAACATTGCTGGGCGCCACTGATGGAACTGCTGGTACTGAAATGTCACTTGTTGGTGTCTGCACCTGTTCAACATTGCTGGGTGCCACTGGTGGAACTGCTTCTACTGAAACGTCACTTGTTGGTGTCTGCACCTGCTCAACATTACTGGGTGCCACTGATGGAACTGCTTATACTGAAATAATGTCACTTGTTGCTGTCTGCACCTGCTCAACATTGCTGGGTGCCACTGATGGACTGCTTCTACTGAGATAATGTCACTTGTTGGTGTCTGCACCTGTTCAACAATGCTGGGTGGCACTGATGGACTGCTTCTACTGAGATAATGTCACTTGTTGGTGTCTGCAACTGTTCAACAATGCTGGGTGCCACTGATGGACTGCTTCTACTGAAATAATGTCACTTGTTGGTGTCTGCACCTGCTCAACATTGCTGGGTGCCACTGGTGGAACTGTTCCTACTGACATAATGTCACTTGTTGGTGTCTGCACCTGTTCAACATTACTGGATGCACTGTTGAAGCTGTTTAAATACTGCTGATGAAATGTTCTGAGACTGCTATTTGCACCTGTTGATCATTGCTGGGTGCTACTGTTGGAACTGTCAACTACTCTGAGGAGTTTTACTTGTTTATTGAACTATTGATAGGATTTTATGTGAATATTTGTATAAACTGATTTTTTGCGTGTTTACTGTTTATGAGATGTTATGAGACTCTTACCTGCACCTATTCGTCATTGCTGACGCTATTGATTGAGTTGTTTAACCACAAGACACTTGCGTAAACTATTATGTAAAATCATATGTATGCAAGCATTTGTATTCCTTACTGTATTTTATATATTAGGTTATTGAAGGGTCAGTGCAAAGCCAAAATTTATTTAGTTATGTGATATTTACTTATTAATATTACTTTTTAATTTTTGTCTATATTTTTTGGACGAATTTGGTGGTATTTTCACCACCAATGCTGGCAAAAATACCATCAAATTCGAGCCCGTGGAGGAGGGGCATATGAAAGGTGGCTACACTGTGTCACAGCGCCAGAGAGTGCGCCAAAGAGTATTATTCAGCCGCCTCCACTGGCAGTGCTTGTTGAGATGTGGTAGTGGAGAGTGCTTGTCGTGAAGTCGTCGTGGAGAGTACTTATTGAGAAGTGGGCAGTAGGAGTTCTGATGTAGCCGTGACTAGTTGTGAGCATGTTGTATGCAGTTGTTCTGATGGGCTAGACAGCTGATGCTGTTCGATTGCGGATGTTGTAATGATCAGAGTGTACGTTTCGTCAATATATATGAAGGTAAAGAAAATCTTTTATTTTTTATTTCAAACGTGCTAAATAACAATGCCTCTTGGTCACAGGTTCAGTCAACAAAGCATCTGGCTTGTGTTCATGTATTAGAGTGTAATTCTGGTTTCTATGTGCAAATATAGTATTTCTGTTTCTTTAATTACTTCAGTGTAAATGGTGCTTAAATTACCTTGTTTTATTGAGGAAGAACCGTGCCAGATGTGTACGTTGAATCACACTTCTACACACAGAACAGTTACACTTGTGTTTTGTTGTTTCGTAGGTTTTATAGTTGCTGGGGACTTAATTAATTGTGTTAACGGAAGTTTTCTTTCACTCTTTGTTGTTATTCTGTGCAGTCAGATTGCGTACTAATACCAGTCAGGGCCAACCGGTTACGAGACTTCGTAGCCGGACATACAGCGACAAAAATTAAAATTATTTGCATTCTATTTAATTAAGCCCCCATGCACACTACGTCCTGTGGCTGCACGAAAATCATTATTGAGCAGGGTGGTGTTGCTGTCAGGGTTCCTCCGAGCCATAATCCGTAGGTAGCGGTCATCCACTGCAGTAGTAGCGCTTGGCGGCCCGAGCTAGGCATGTCATCGACAGTTCCTCTCTCTCTGTATCTCCTCCGAGTACGAACAACATCGCTTTAGTTCACTCCCAGACGCCTAGACACTTCCCTTGTTGAGAGCCCTTCCTTTCAGAAAGTAACGATGCGGACGCGGTCGAACCGCGGTATTGACAGTCTAGGCAGGGATGAACTACAGACAACACGAGTAGTGTACTTTCTTCCTGGTGGAATGACTGGAACTGACCGGCTGTCAGACCCCCTCCGTCTAATAGGCGCTGCTCATGTACGGTTGTTTACTTTTTTGGGTGGGTTTAATGACATCTCTGAGCAGTCAAAGAGACTGTGTCCGTGATACAATATCCACAGTCAACCTCTGTCTTCAGGAGTTCTGGGAACTGGATTTATGCATTTTTTTTTTATATGGGTATATCCTTTCTTTTTCGGCCATCAGTTGTATTGCTGCCCGGATAGCAAAATTTTTGCTGCTACTTTCTGTATCTCGTTTCCTAATTCATTTACGTCACCGTTGCCTGTTTCAGTTGGAATACATTACATTGTCCTTGTTTTACTTTTGTTGGAGCTCGTCTGATAACACCTTTTCAAGACGCTATACGTTCCGTTCAGCTCCTGTTCCCAGACCTTAGCAGCGCGAGTGTGAGATCGTGTCTAGAGGTCAGCTCTTTGGGCAGTTATCGTGCCGTGCTGTCTTGTTCGCTGTCGCGGTTTCCACAAGCTCCGTGTGGTCGGCCGTCCCGCGCAACAGCCGGCCACCACACCCTCACTGCCGAGGGCTGGGTGCCACTACGTTTGGCGGTGCCCACCCCCACCAGAAGCAGCAGAAGCGGCGGGCCCGTTGATTTATACGTCCTCCGCAGGCGCCACACTCACTGGGCAGACCGTACGCTGCTGTGGGTCTTGTGACAGCCCGGATAGCACAACCCTGCTCTCCACATGTGGCGACGTATGAGCTCCGTACGCGCCACACCAATTTTATTTTTTCTGGTTGCTTTCTAGCTTCTTTTTTGTACCGAGACAAAAAAATAACACGTGGCGGTGGGGAATGGGTTTGCTGCGGGGGTGGGGTGAGGGGGGGGGAGGGGCGGGAGAGGGGAGAGAGGGAAGGAAGAGGGGGCTGAGAGCGCGCGCTGTGCGTGCCTGCGGGAATAAATTACGGCAGCGTGAAATGTACGAGCGGGGGGCAGTGCCGGCAGAGGATTGGAGGGGCGGTGTGCACGCTTTGTGCTCGCTAATGAAATGCGGATATTAAAGAAGAGGGACGGATAACGATGACCGTGTGCACAATGGATATTTTAAAGACTCGGGCAGGCGTACTGGCCTGTCAGCACTCTGGACCGTTTGTCTGGAATTCGCCCCCTGGCCCGCACACACTGTGTCGTCCTTCTGCCAAAATGCGACACACGCTTACGTAACCGTATTCCGTTTGCAATTGTACCAGAGAGTCATGCATGAATATGTATGTGTTATACTAAAGCAGTCTGTTGCAATCTACCAATAAGCGACTTACTTTAAAGTTGCATGCAGTTAGACGAATTCAAATTTTAAAAAAACGATCTCATAAACAAAAGTCGATCTCATTTCCATATTTAAATTTCAACAGTTGATTCTTAAATTTCCATATATCAACTTTTAAAATCGTACAACTCAGTACATTGTTCTCAACAGAACACCATCATATGTAAAAGTAATTTCAGGGGCAGCTGTCGGCACGTTACAGGAGCCTACTGTTAGTTACAAGTACACTACTGGCCATTAAAATTGCTACACCAAGAAGACGACGTGCTACAGACGAGAAATTTAACCGACAGGAAGAAGATGCTGTGATATGCAAATTATTAGCTTTTCAGAGCATTCACACAAGGTTGGCGCCGATGGCAACACCTACAACATGCTGACATGAGGAAAATTTTCAACCGATTTCTCATACACGAACAGCAGTTGACCGGCGATGCATCGTGAAACGTTGTTGCGATGCCTCGTGTAAGGAGGAGAAATGCGTACCATCACGTTTGCGACTTTGATAAAGGTCGGATTGTAGCCTATCGCAATTGCGGTTTATTGTGCGCGACATTGCTGCTCGCGTTGGTCGAGATCCAATGACTGTTAGCAGAATATGGAATCGGTGTGTTCAGGAGGGTAATACGGAACGCCGTGGTGGATCCCAACGGCCTCGTATCACTAGCAGTCGAGATGACGGGCATCTTATCCGTATGGCTGTAACGGATCATGCAGCCACGTCTCGATCCCTGAGTCAAAATATGGGGACGTTTGCAAGACAACAACCATCTGCACGAACAGTTCGACGACGTTTGCAGCAGCATGGACTACCAGCTTGGAGACCATGGCTGCGGTTACCCTTGACGCTGCATCACAGACAGGAGCGCCTGCGATGGTGTACTCAACGATGAACCTGGGTGCACGAATGGCAAAACGTCATTTTTTTCGGATGAATCCAGGTTCTGTTTACAGCATCATGGTGGTCACATGCGTGTTTGGTGACATCGCGGTGAACGCACATTGGAACCGCGTATTCATCATCGCCATACTGGCGTATCACCCGGCGTGATGGTATGGGGTGCAACTGGTTATACGCCTCGGTCACCTCTTGTTCGCATTGACGGCACTTTGAACAGAGGACGTCACATTTCAGATGTGTTACGAATCGTTGCTCTACCTTTCATTCGATCCCTGCCAAACCCTACATTTCAGCAGGGTAATGCACGACCGCGTGTTGCAGGTCCTGTATGGGCCTTTCTGGATACAGAAAATGTTCGACTGCTGCCCTGACCAGCACATTCTCCAGGTCTCTCACCAACTGAAAACGTCTGGTCAATGGTGGCCGAGCAACTGGCTCGTCACAATACGCCAGTCACTACTCTTGATGAATTGTGGTATCGTGTTGAAGCTGCATGGGCAGCTGTACCTGTACACGCCATCCAAGGTCTGTTTGACTCAATGCCCAGGCGTATCAAGGCTGTTATTACGGCCATAGGTGGTTGTTCTGGGTACTGATTTCTCAGGATCTATGCACCCAAATTGCGTGAAAATGTAATCACATGTAAGTTCTAGTATAATATATTTGTCCAATGAATACCCGTTTATCATCTACATTTCTTCTTGGTGTAGCAATTTTAATGGCCAGAAGTGTATAAACTGTCGGCTACACTTCGACACCATATGAATAAAATTGATGTAAACAGACACAAAAGTACTGATTGTTCAACTGCAATAGGACTAGTGTTGTGTCGTTCCTGCATACACAGAGGTGACAAAAGACATTCGATACCGTCTAATGTGGTGTCGGACCTCCTTTTGCTCAGTGTAGTGCAGCAACTCGGTGTGCCATGGAGTCAACAAGTCGTTGAAAATCCCCTTCAGAAATAATGAGCCCTCCATAACGGTGCACAAACTGATCTGTGATTATGTCCCGTAAGTGTTCGATAGAATTCATTCACGGTGATCTGGATGGACAAATCATTCACTCGAACTGTCCAGAATCTTCTTCAAACCAGTCTCGAATAACTGCGGCCCTGTGACAGGACATTGTTGTTTGGGAACATGAAGTCTATGAATGGCTAGAAATGGTATCCAGGTAGCAGACGTGGCTGTTTCCAGTCAATGATCAGAGGACGCAGTCCATTGCATGTAAACAGAGCGGACAACATTGCTGAGCTACCACCACTTTGCACAGTGCCTTGTTGACAACTTGGGTTCATGGTATCGTGGGACCTGCACCGCACTCGGACCCTACTATCATCTCTTACCAACTGAAATCGGGACTCATCTCACCAGGGATACGGTCACGATCCCAGGAGGAGCAAAAAAAATGTTCAAAAGTGTGTGAAATCTTATGGGACTTGACTGCTAAGGCCATCAGTCCCTAAGCTTACACACTACTTGACCTAAATTATCCTAAGGACAAACACACACACCCATGCCCGAGGGCGGACTCGATCCTCTACCGGGACCACCCGCACAGTCCATGACTGCAGCGCCTTAGACCGCATGACAAATCCTGCGCGGCCCAGGAGAGGCGCTGCTAGCGATATTGCGCAGTTAGCAAAGGCACCCGCGTCGGTCGTCTGCTGCCATGGCCAATTATCGGCAGATTTTGCCGCATTTTCCTAAAGGCTACGTTTGGCATACGACCCACATTGATTTCTACGGTTAGCTTGGCTGTTAGCGCTGACAACTCTACGCCAACGCCGCTGCTCTCGTTCGTTAAGTGAAGGTCATCGGTCACTGCGTTGTCCATTATGAGAGGCGATGCCTGAAATTTGCTATTCTTGGCACACTCTTGGCACTTGGACCTCGAAATATTGAATTCCCTAACGATATCCGAAATGGAATGTGCTATGTTGAAACTAAGTCTTTAATTATTTTTATCATTCAAACACTGACTTACAGTTTTCCGTGACAAAGACAACTCAAACTTAACCTATTCATTTACTACCCACAATATACAAGCCCAACGCAGTCTGACTGATATACAGTGACAACGTGGCTTCCAATAATTAACACAAAAGATTGGCCCTGAATTGCAAGAAGTACTTACAACAATAGAAATCCAAACAAAATGGAATTGAAGAAATATGAAACTACCTCCAACTCTGTTAATTAATTAAACTCATTTCAATCACGAACCTCAGTTTTTTTTAATAAGTCACTTACCTCACGGAAAATCATCATAACACGAACTATAGTAATTACAGCAAGCAGCAACTGCAGTCAGCTAAATAAAAAGATTCAAACTAATATATACTCTAACTACTAGGAGGTACATGGTTAGCAAAAGAAAGATTTTGTTGAAGAGAAAACAATGTGTTTAGAAAATTTTACCTTATTCATGTGATATCGACTTCCAAAAATTATATAGTTTTCAATGATTCCACTGCCCAGACATTAATAAACAAACATACGTCATCATACATTCCCTTGCGTCTCGCTTTACAATGCATGTCCTGCCAACACAGAGTGTCCACTAAGAAAAAACATGTCCATACAATTCTCTGTTCACTTGCTAACTGCTAGTCCGGCCAACCACAGAATCTCTTGCCGAGGACGCAGAGAGCTGCCAGCGATATTAATACAGTCTATAGCGCTTCCAACATACAAAGAGGCTATTTACAATGTGTCTAGCTGCAACTACTACTCCGCGATCAAGGTCTGTTAATTCCCGTCCTCCGGCCATAATCACGTTGGAAACCTCGTCTCACGAATCACCTGAGTACAAATGACAGCTCCGTCACTGTACTGCCCTTTCATACCTTGTGTAAGCGATACTACCGATATAAGTATAAGTACATATCGCTGTCCCATGACTTATGTCACCTCAGTGTATGTAGTAGATATCTTTTTGTCATGTTACTGTAAATGAAACTTTAAGGAATCCTAAACTATTACCAGCCATCAACATTTTTCTTAATCGTACGTAAGCTATGTAGCTTCTATTGCGAAAATCATGTACAGTCGCAGTCTCTGTAACCGACAGCTGTGCTCTGATTGTCGCGTGTTGACACGAATTGCGAAAACGGTTGCCACTGCTTCCTGCACTGTAATTAAAGACACTCGTGGAGCACCGTTAAAAAGTGGTGAGAAACAGCTTGTTCTTAAAATTTTTTTCACAAGTTTGCAGAGAAAATCGGCTTTGAGGCTTTCTGAGGAACTTTAGATACTACATTGTTTCTCCAAGAAGTGTGGCAGAAGAAGTAGTGTTGCAGATTTGTAATGATGTATTATATGGATCGCTGTTTAGAATCCCGTTTTGGTATTATTTTTTCTCTTCGTTCTGTTCGAATATCTACATCATTTAAATACAGAATTCATCAAACATATCTTAATTAGCACATATACAATCATTTTTTATGAAAAATGCACGTACTCTTGTTTCTAATTACATATCGCACGCTAAATTCCAGTTTTAATTGCAAATATAAATTCTTAATTATCGGTATTTTATAAAAAATTGCTTAACTGAAGAAAAGATTTCAAATTAAATTTTAGGACATAAATGAAAAATCAAATACTCTTTATTTGAACTACATTCCTTTTTTATACAACAGATGTAGTCTCACACGAGCCACAGTGATAAGCGTTGCAGAAACGTGGAAAACAACCATTTTCACGGCGTAGAGCACACAGTTCAGAGGCTGCATTTTTACAGTTGCCACTACGCCACTGCAATCTGAACACAACAGAACTAATCCGTAGCCACGTTTATGGATTTGTCACGAACAATAACAAGATATTTATGTATTTCTCGGATTCGGATACGGGAGGAGTTCAGAGACAACCAGCGGCCGTAATATCCTCAGTAACTTCAATATTTAAGTATTCGATGAAATTCCTGCAATACTCTTTCACGCACACGTAGCTTCCGCTAAAAAACTACGCTGTGGGCTGTGTTTAAGTTAGGAATTTTAATCAGTCTTGTTTCTAATTACGGCGCTACGGAAGCTAAAAATGAGAGCTCATGATTTCCGTAGCATTCCCTAAGAAGCGTATTGTTGGAGTTTTACCGCACGTTATTACATTCCGTTTAAAAATTAAATGACATTCTAAACTATGTTGTTTCTCTGCTTGTCACTTTTTTACATCTTAACTGCAACTATCCACATTACTGGTGGTTAGTTGGACCAGCTGGCCAGCCAATACTGTCCGACTTAAATGCAACAGAGAAACTGTTTTCCCATAATATCACTGAGTCGATGGGCACGTAACGCACAGCACAAAAATGGTTCAAATGGCTCTGAGCACTATGAGACTTAACTTCTGAGGTGATCAGTCCCCTAGAACTTAGAACTACTTAAAGCGAATTAACCTAAGAAACTCACACACATCCATGCCCGAGGCAGGATTCGAACCTGCGACCGTTGCCGTCACGCGGTTCCAGACTGTAGCGCCTTGAACCGCTCGGCCACTCCGGCCGGTCGCACAGCACAGAACGTATCGTTGTTATCGTACGTCACTGTACTCAAGAAAACTTGCCTTCCTCTCCACGTGAAACGAACTCCGGTGAGATTCCAGCATGAGCGGAAAAATACATTGTGTAAAGTTTACATTAATTTTATATTAATGATGAACGTAATATAGATAACGCCATAAGACCCGTGAGGCCGTTCATGGACGATGTGGATAGAAAAATAGATGCAGGGTGACCATCGAACGAGTCTCCGATTTTAAAACTTGAAAACTTACCTTGAATGGTTCAAATGGCTCTGAGCACTATGGGACTTAACATCTATGGTCATCAGTCCCCTAGAACTTAGAACTACTTAATCCTAACTAACCTAAGGACATCACACAACACCCAATCATCACGAGGCAGAGAAAATCCCTGACCCCGCCGGGAATCGAACCCGGGAACCCGGGCGCGGGAAGCGAGAACGCTACCGCACGACCACGAGCTGCGGACTAAAACTTAGCTTGACAGACGAGTGCAACAAACGTTATGTTTGTTGTGATAGCTGTAATAAATTCATACAGAAGCTATACGGAAGTTCCTAAATAGCTCGAAAACTGCTAACAGGTGGCGCTATAATCGTAATATGCTGTGCCTATAAATAGTGCGTCGCAGCTCAAAGCGATCAGTTCCGCCGTTCAAACGGTATTAGCGTACCGAAGGAAGAGGCTGAAATCATATATTCCACTTTAACAACGTGTTTTTCTGGTACTGGAATACCACAGATTAGAACACAGTCCTCCGGCGACAAGTGCCAGTTTTCAAACACGATTTAATGTTCCAAAAGGACGCGGTTCAAAAATAATTCGCAAGCTCTTCGTCAAATTGCAACGGGCATGCAGCGTGGCTGAGGATCTAGCTGGGAATGTTGGTGTCAGGCAAACCAGTGCTCCTGGAAACGTCGGCACGGGTTCCGGAATTATTCAGCAAAATCCAAGGAAATCCATCCGAAGAATTGCAGCAAAGACTGATTCGAAGAGTTTCGGCATGCGCAAAATACTGAGACAAAGCCTACTCATGTTTCCATTCAAAACCCAAAGCCACCAGGCCATTCCTCTGCGAGCTGTGCAACAGAGGACTGACTATACGAACCAGATTCTCACAATTATTGATGACGAAGGATTTGATTTTTGCTGCATATGTCTCACAGATGAAACTCACATTCACCTGAATGAAGTCGTGAATAAACAAAACTAGCGATTTTGGGATTTCAAAAATCACTTTTTTGTGAAGCGAAAACTCTGTGTTCTCCCGAAGTTACCGTTTGGGCTGCGGTGTGCAGCAAAGGCCTTATTGGCGCTTTTTCGTGCAAGAAACGATCAGTAGTGAACATTACTTTCTCAATTTTGGAACAATTTGTCACCACACAGCTAACGTTCAATGACCGTCCAGGCTACGAGTGGTTCAGATCGCATCGCCTTTTTTATGAATACTTCGGGAACTGAGTGGCTCATTGCAAATTTACTGACTCAGGGATGAATTGGCCTCCATATTCGCCTCACCTGACTGTGATTACTCTTTTGTGGGCCACACTGTAAGACGCTCTTTACCGGAACCATTCCACTACGTTGGACGATTTTAAATTCGTGGTCTATGTGTCATCTGAAGCCATTTCCTTTGAGGCACTACAGGATTTGATAGGAAATTTCATTGTTCATTTGCGTCACCTCCGTACTGCCAGTGGACGTTTCGAAAAGAGTATGATTTGATTGCAAAGACTGCGTGCCGAGGCCGTTTTTAATTATCACGATAGTACTGTACGAGCTGCACAGAGTACGTTAGCAGCTTTCCGAACTATGACAATACTTCAGTATAACCTCTCCATAAAATTCTTACACCTTTCACAATAAGCAAATCTGTTGCTGCACTCGTCTATCGATCTTAGTTTTCGAGATATTTGATTTTGAAATTAGGGACCCTTCGCTGGGCAACCTGTACATCCTTCGTGAGATAGATCGATAGTGAGGAGATCCTCAAAGATGTAGAACATTTCATAGAAACAAAAGTACGTAATACATATTTACGAAAGAAAAATACACTAATGTTCCTACAAAAACAAGTACTAAGTGAAATGTTCCATAAAAAGGTGGAACAAGTAAAAAAAATCTGATATTTTCATTAAAGTGTATTACTGAACTCTCCACAAACATATTATTATACACATATACTGAAATGAATGCTATAATTTTACGACACTTACTTACACAAACCAATATTTTTGCACGGCATATCTTCAGCAGCCAGATTTTTCTTAAGAGTCTCGTTATTTCGTGAATCAGCAAAACTAGCACCGCAAATATTGCGGAAATTGAAAGTGCATTGATAAGCGGTTTTCACAGAATGGACAGGTAACAAGGGCTCGTATTTTAGTCAATCAACAAATTTGTAATAGTACTTAGAAAGTGATTTTTTGTGCAAACATTCACTTTTTAAATGGAACAATGCCTGTTGACATTATCAGACTAAAATTAGGGTAAATTAGAATGTCAGTGGTGTTTGGTTTAGGATTCTAGTGCGAGTCGTTCACGAGATATCGTATTTTGAAGAGTTTCTACACAACTGATAAGTACAATGTTGTTATGTTTGCTTTCAGCGTGCTTGTGTGGTCCCTGAGTGCGCTGCGACTTGCTAGTCAGTTACTATGTACCAGTCTAAGCAGTAGGTCGTGACTGGACGATGCAATTTATCAATGCAAAAAAAACCGACACTTACATGATGTACTGAGAGTGCAGAAAAAAAATGTTCAAATGTGTGTGAAATCTTATGGGACTTAACTGCTAAGTATCATCAGTCCCTAAGCATACACACTACTTAACATAAATTATCCTAAGGACAAACACACACACACACACACACACACACACACACACACACCCATGCCCATGCCCAAGGGAGGACTCGAACCTCCACCGGGACCAGCCGCACAGTCCATGACTGCAGCGCCTTAGACCGCTCGGCTAATCCTGCGCGGCAGAGTGCAGAAGGAATACAGTTCGTTCTTGTGCAGTATATGCTGCAAGATACCCCAATAGACGTTAACCATCTCGGCAATTAGTTATCAACGTCTTCAACTACGTGAAATAGTACTGTAACACCTAGACAGCGTAACGGAAGGAAACAAGTCGTTACAGAAGAGGGGAAAATTGAAATTCTTGAAAATTGATGTTCTTGCTGCTGTGGCAGTTGATCCGCACGACGTTAGTTCCCGGACAATCGCACGAACAAGTGACAAGAGCCAGGTAAGTGTCCTTACCTATTCTCCATCGACCTAGGTTCCACCCCTATCACATCCCTGTCTATCAAGAGGTGGATGGAAAAGATTATGAGAATCGTGTTAATTTCTGTACTTGAGCACTAAAACAGGATACTCCAGATGTATCATATATCTTGTATAGCGATGATGCCACATCTGCCAATCATGGCCACATAAACCGCCGAAATATGCACTATTGGTCTGTTGACAATCCCCGTTGGCTTCGTCAGGTGAAACGTCAGTGTCCATTCCATGGATAGTAAACATGTGGTGTGGGATACTGAACCATCAGCTCATAGACCCATTTTTCATAGACGGAACGCTGAATGGACACAAAATCACAGCCTCCTAAGAGACCATCTTCGACGGATGCTACAAGACGTTCCTCTGCAGACTAGGAGGAACCTGTGGTACCAACATGATGGCTGTCCAGCCCATAGCGCGCGAAGTATCACAGAATCTTTTCACGAATTGTTTCGAAATTTATATAATGGACACAGAAGACTTGTACCTTGGACGGGCCGTTCCTGGATATGACGCCTGTAGACTTTTTTCTGTGGGCAAAACTACGAGACGCTCTCTAAAAGGAAACACCAACTACACCCGATGGTATGCAACATCATATTACTACAGCCTGCTCGGGCATCTCCGCTAAAATGCTAGCAGTCGTTCCATACCAGGTTGGAAGCGTGTATTACAGCTGCTAATGGTCATTTTGAACACAACCTGTGATGGTCAGGTGTCTCGTTACTGGTTAGAATCCACATAACTAGTGCATGCCGTCTTGTTATTCTTTAGTGTGTGCTACCACAGGTATTGCAGAAGTATTGGTATGGGAAATTCTTTAAATACATCTAGCAGGCGACTCGCAATAGAATCCTGCAACAAACACCACTGAATTACAATTACCTCTACTTTTAGTTTGTTAATGTCAGTAGGCACTTTTTTTAAATAAAAGTTTGTATTTACACAAAATATGCTTTCTATGTATTGAGAGAGGACAAGTTACTCTCTCGCCTATTTTCCGCATACAGAAAATTATTAAAGATTTCATTACAACCTGACACACCTTGAGGGAGTCTCTAGAAAGTTAACAGTCTGAGCAGACGTTGATGGAGCCTGGTAGGACACTAAAACTATGAGGTATTTTTATGGTTCTTAGCTCGTATAAACGGCTTGTTGGGAGTTGAAAGCAATTGGCGGCGAGCCCATTGCTCATTAAATCTTGCCAGACAGGCCCACAGCCATACAGGGCAGGTACGGCAGCCCCTTATCGAGACAGGTCTCCAGCAGAACAATGCCGCAACACCTGCCGTGGCGCCAGCAGAAACCTGGGCTGGGGGCAACGGTCTGAAGGAACACGTCTACACAGTGGAGTCATAAACCGGGAATTGTGTGCAGAGCCACACGTAATAAAAATTCACAAGTTTTCGTGTTCGCCAATACTGCAAATAGGCCTGTGAACCACATCCATCGGTCACCTCGGTTGTATAAGAAACTGCAGCGTCTAGAAACGTTTAGAGATAGAATCTTTATTACACTTCATAGCTAGGACTTACAAGCTCCAAGGCACAGGCGATTTAGATAAAGATCTTTAAGATTGTATTCGTTCACTTCTTGCTGTGGGAAGCGATATGACTTCGGAGAAAATGATCTTCCCCCTCTGTGAAAACTTAAAAAAGCCAGTAATTGTCGGTTTCTTTTTTTTCAGAGACGCAGGTTTCGTAACTCTTAACCTGGTTCGACATGAGTTTGTGCTGTCGTGTCGGAGGGGAGATTTAGCGCCTCTAGAGCCCTGTGACTGGCTCAAGAAAGGGTGAAGGCGGTGTCGTTCGTGCACTTTGCGGGAAAACGGATTTTTTTTTTTTTTTTTTCAATGGTGTAAAGCACTCAGGTGTACGACTTGAGCCTGGTAAGCGTCTTCTGGTCGAAGCTCTGGCATGTGTAGTTGGTACTTGGGACCTGTCCTAAGACTGACTTCACTTGTGAGTAGTTTAGACTGGGGAGCCTGTGATGAAGTTCTTACTGTACCGACAGTGTGACTTCACACTTCTTGGACTACTCGTTTGACGAGGGCACACTTATTCGTTTTTGGTTTATCAGTATTGACGTTTGGTATCGTTGTGCGCTAGGTCTTATAAGTGAGCCGCGAACTGGTGTGTCACCCACTGAAATCTACCATGATTTCAGGGCTCTGTAGAGAGTAAATTGCGATCCATCTGCCTTATCGCTAGACCGTCAGATTTTTGCATTTCTTTCGTGACCGCGGTCGATGTACAGGTGCCGCCTCCACGTCTCGCCACTGCCGCACACTTCTCGCCAGCTGCAAGTTACATCGCCGCATGAAACAAACAGGGCAATGTACTGCCACTTCGACATTGTCAGGGCATACAGACCTCAATCGCTACTTTCTCTCAGCTGCACCTATGTAGAGAAACTACAGTAGATATGATCAATCAAACTCTGCTCAGCGTTAGATCAATACAGATTGCGTTTTCCACATTTTTAGGGCTAGAGTACTTGACTCACACCACTAGTTAAACTGTCTCTGCCCTCCAGGATCCTTACCCTGCGTAGACTTAAACCACCTGTTAGTTGTTTACGGTATTCAGAAATGGCTCTAAGAACTATGGGACTTAACATCTGAGGTCATCAGTCCCCTAGACTTAGTGCTACTTAAACCTAACTAAGGACATCACACACATCCATGCCCCAGGCAGGATTCGAACCTGCGACCGTAGCAGCCGCGCGGTACAGGACTGAAGCACCTAGAACCGCTCGGCCACAGCGGCCAGCTTTACGGTATTCAATCAATAACTTGGTTAGCATCATTTATGTCTGGTTTAGTAAAATAAATGTTGTTAGTAAATTTTGCTTCATTCTCAATCATATATTTAGTCCCCACAGGGTTACCTATATAGAACTGACAGCCAATTTTTTGTGGCTGTTGGCAAGCTATCGAAAATATGTGTTCTTCAATAACGGACTCACTGCAGGGCCAAAGTAAGTGATTTTAAATTCTTCTGACGATTATTCGGTTATTCTTAATTCTGGTATTGATTTAACGAATTGTGGCGCTGAAAGAAAAGCATATCATGTGAGTTCAAAAAATTCAGGACTATATTAATAAAAAATAGAGAAAATTAATGCCAACGGCCTTGCCGCAGTGGTAATATCGATTCCCGTTGGATCAAAGAAGTTCAATGTCGTAGGGCGTGGCCACCATGTGGGTGGGTGACCGTCCAGTCTGTCGAGCGCTGTTGACAAGCAGTGTTTACTCAGACCTTGTGAGGCAAACGGAGGAGGTACAGGAGGTACTTGAGTGGGAAGTAGCAGCTCCGGTCACGAAAACTGACAACAGCCCGTCGTGCGGAAACCTTTTCCCGTGAATCAGCTGAGTGTAACAGACAGCTCTGCCAAAGCATTGCCCTTTTATACCTTGTGTAAGCGGTACTGCCATCATCTATATTTGCGCATATCGCTATCCCATAACTTTCGTCACCTCACTGTATTATCGCAAGGCCACTACTTAACATTGCCTTCTCGCAGCTGACTCACAGAATGCACATCTGTTTTTTTACAATTGTTAGTTACTGCGCTGTCGTCGCTTATAAGCCAGGAATAAAATCAGTCTCACAACTTTTTGGACAAACAGTGTGTTATTTGTGACAAATTACTTTAATTCATTACTGGAAACGTGATGACTGGGTGTTGTGTGATGTCCTTAGGTTAGTTAGGTTTAAGTAGTTCTACGTTCTAGGGGACTGATGACCGTAGATGTTAAGTCCCATAGTGCTCAGAGCCATTACTGGAAAACTGCGGTCTGTGTTACTGGTTCTTTGGACAGCCTTTGCAGGACTTTCTTAAATTCACACCACGAGTATTTCATAATAGACGTTTAGTCTCGAATACTGAACTTAGCCGTACTGAAAATTAGAATCAGGAGCATCACGCTAATACCATGCAACGTCGCCTCTGTTCTTGATAATGGTTTCAATACGGTGAAGAAGAGAGTCTTCGTGTTTCTTCAGGTATGCCATAGCCAGCTGAACAGATCCAGTAGAAATATCAAAATTCGGAGGTATTGATTGTAGCGTTTCACCCGCTGTTCTAAACAGAGTCAGATATTTTCTGTGGGGTTTGGTGATCTAGTGCTCCAGTAGAGGTGCAATACGGTGCATGAGTAAAAGTGAACTTCCGGTTGTTCAGCCAAGTTGTTGTTCCCAATTTCGGTAAAATACTCCGGGGGCCGATCCAGCCATCTTATACAGTGCTGCTAGTTTTGCTGTTACGTGTACTCGCTGCCTGGAGTCCTAACACACTGTGGTCTCACGCCACTATCTATAGACGAATTCGATTCCCGACGTCCATTGCACCCGTTGAGCCTTTTTTGTTTTACAACGTGCGCACTGATACCCCGTGAAACGCAAATATCTTCGGCGTTTCCCATCTGTAACGGATTTTGTGGTCGGCGAGATTTTAATAAAGCGAGTGCCGGACAGCAAGCGTATTTAAACTGAAGCCTGCATACCAGTTTATTAGATATTCTGACGTCGTTGTCTCGATAGACTCTTTAATTTTAATGCCTGGAAACTTGGCTTTAGCACCACAATACTGGCCTCACCGTATTTCATTTCATGATATTAAACGAGGCAGTGTTCGGTGACATCTCATTTGCTGGGTAGTTTTAGTCAAGTGTGTCGCTAACCCTCCTTGTTCTACATCTACATCTACATTTATACTCCGCAAGCCACCCAACGGTGTGTGGCGGAGGGCACTTTACGTGCCACTGTCGTTACCTCCCTTTCCTGTTCCAGTCGCGTATGGTTCGCGGGAAGAACGACTGTCTGAAAGCCTCCGTGCGCGCTCTAATCTCTCTAATTTGACATTCGTGATCTCCTCGGGAGGTATGAGTAGGGGGAAGCAATATATTCGATACCTCATCCAGAAACGCACCCTCCCGAAACCTGGCGAGCAATCTACACCGCGATGCAGAGCGCCTCTCTTGCAGAGTCTGCCACTTGAGTTTATTAAACATCTCCGTAACGCTATCACGGTTACCAAATAACCCTGTAACGAAACGCGCCGCTCTTCTTTGGATCTTCTCTATCTCCTCCGTCAAACCGATCTGGTACGGATCCCACACTGATGAGCAATACTCAAGTATAGGTCGAACGAGTGTTTTGTAAGCCACCTCCTTGATTTTCTAAGCACTCTCCCAATGAATCTCAACCTGGTACCCGCCTTACCAACAATTAATTTTATATGATCATTCCACTTCAAATCGTTCCGCACGCATACTCCCAGATATTTTACAGAAGTAACTGCTACCAATGTTTGTTCCGCTATCATATAATCATACAATAAAGGATCCTTCTTTCTATGTATTCGCAATACACTACATTTGTCTATGTTAAGGGACAGTTGCCACTCCCTGCACCAAGTGCCTATCCGCTGCAGATCTTCCTGCATTTCGTTACAATTTTCTAATGCTGCAACTTCTCTGTATACTACAGCATCATCCGCGAAAAGCCGCATGGAACTTCCGACACTATCTACTAGGTCATTTATATATATTGTGAAAAGCAATGGTCCCATAACACTCCCCTGTGGCACGCCAGAGGTTACTTTAACGTCTGTAGACGTCTCTCCATTGATAACAACATGCTGTGTTCTGTTTGCTAACAACTCTTCAATCCAGCCACACAGCTGGTCTGATATTCCGTAGGCTCTTACTTTGTTTATCAGGCGACAGTGCGGAACTGTATCGAACGCCTTCCGGAAGTCAAGAAAAATAGCATCTACCTGGGAGCCTGTATCTAATATTTTCTGGGTCTCATGAACGAATAAAGCGAGTTGGGTCTCACACGATCGCTGTTTCCGGAATCCATGTTGATTCCTACATAGTAGATTCTGGGTCTCCAAAAACGACATGATACTCGAGCAAAAAACATGTTCTAAAATTCTACAACAGATCGACGTCAGAGATATAGGTCTATAGTTTTGCGCATCTGCTCGACGACCCTTCTTGAAGACTGGGACTACCTGTGCTCTTTTCCAATCATTTGGAACCCTCCGTTCCTCTAGAGACTTGCGGTACACGGCTGTTAGAAGGGGGCCAAGTTCTTTCGCGTACTCTGTTTAGAATCGAATTGGTATCCCGTCAGGTCCAGTGGACTTTCCTCTATTGAGAGATTCCAGTTGCTTCTCTATTCCTTGGACACTTATTTCGATGTCAGCCATTTTTTCGTTTGTGCGAGGATTTAGAGAAGGAACTGCAGTGCGGTCTTCCTCTGTGAAACAGCTTTGGAAAAAGGTGTTTAGTATTTCAGCTTTTTGCGTGTCATCCTCTGTTTCAATGCCATCATCATCCCGGAGTGTCTGGATATGCTGTTTCGAGCCACTTACTGATTTAACGTAAGACCAGAACTTCCTAGGATTTTCTGTCAAGTCGGTACATAGAATTTTACTTTCAAATTCACTGAACGCTTCACGCATAGCCCTCCTTACGCTAACTTTGACATCGTTTAGCTTCTGTTTGTCTGACAGGTTTTGGCTGCGTTTAAACTTGGAGTGAAGCTCTCTTTGCTTTCGCAGTAGTTTCTTAACTTTGTTGTTGTACCACGGTGGATTTTTCCCGTCCCTCACAGTTTTACTCGGCACGTACCTGTCTAAAACGCATTTTACGATTGCCTTGCATTTCTCCTAGACTCTTCCTGTAGTGCGCCCAACGTAAGACACGCCATACTGGCGTGGAATGCGATACACTCACGGGCTTCGTAGACCTATATTGTCTTTAACATTATAAAGAACACGTTCTATTTGAGCTGAAGGGAGCGAAATACACTGCAAGCCACGTTTCACAAATGCGACATACCCGACTGAAATAACCCAGCAAATGAGCTGTCGCCGAGCACAGCCTCGAATACAATCAAGAAATGAAATACAATAGGACATGTATTGTGGCGCAATCACCAAGTATCAGAGACAGCATAATTAGGGAGTCTATCGAAATAACGATGTCAGAAAACCTAACAAAACAGAGATGCAGGTTTTAGTTGAATGCTAATTGGGGTCCAGTGCTCAAATCTCGTTGACTATCACATCCTCGTTGACTATCACATCCATAAAAGCTGGAAAACGCTGAGAAAATTTGCATTTCACATAGTATCAGTGCGTGCTCTGTAAAACAAAAGAGCATAAAAAGGGCGGAGATGACTCCGGAATCTAACTCGGCTATAAATAGCCCCGTGAGACCAACAACAGTTCACAGTCTAGCTGGAATCCAGGTAGTGAGTACACGTAACAGCAAAGCCCGCAGCACCAGAAGAAGACGACAGCTGGTTCGGTCGTCGAAGTAGTGTGCAAAAAATAGAAACAAGAATCGGCTGGAAGCCCAGAAGCTCACTATCTGCCATACCGAGAAAACCCGACGATTCGCAGGGTACTAGAGTATTCATCGAAAGAGACACGTATGCGTGGAGCACGGTGAATACGGCTATAGTCATTTTAAAGGGAGTGTCCATAGCCATCATGAAGTTGAAAAGAAATGGCAACACTTTGTCACGGGCAATGTTGAAATACACATCCTAGTTCACGTTCATGGCAATCTGGATAAATGGTAGCAAATCATGGCACGCAGAACACGCCTAAAACCTAAAACAACCGTCTCCTGCCTGAACTGTATGCTCAACACGCTGGCGAGTGAAATGCAACATTGGGCCGTCAGTGCCCTCGACGCCTTACATCGTTTGAAATTAGGCATAACCACGACTTATCACACCGCGCTAAAAGTGTTCAGTCAACTACTGACAGGTTCCCGTGTTATTCGTGCCACAGAATACGTGAAGCTTGATGTGGCGTTACGGCAGAGGCCATATCCGGCGTACTCGACTCCAAGTGTCCACTGCATACAGATGATGATGTTTGGTTTTTGGGCCGCTCAACTGCGCGGTTATCAGCGCCCGTACAATTGCCCAAATTTTACTCAGTCCAATCTCGCCACTTTTATGAATGATGATTAAACGATGAGGACAACACAAATACCCAGTCTTCTCGAGGCAGGTGAAAATCCCTGACCACGATGGGAATCGGACCCGGCGCCCCGTGCTCGGAAAGCGAGAACGCGACCGCGAGACCACGAGCTGTGGACCACTGCATACAGATCTATTTCGTAGTATTCGTATGGAGTTCGACTGAGAAGGATCTGTGCAGTGACAGCAGCGACTGCTGTTGGGTTAAACATGACAGTGTTCTTACATTTACGCTCGCTCATTGTGATGTTTTTGGGGATGTAAAAACGGCCTCTGCATGAATCAACATGGGTCCCGTAACCAGAGAACGTGCGAAACGAGATGACGTATTACGAGAGAGCCATGCATCATGACAGTTCGTACGCCTTAACCTGAGAACCGACAGTTAATGTAGACACAAAACAGTAAAAATAAATTCAGTTACCACACATGGGACCTCACGGCCTTCAATGCCATACGATCATTTCATTTCAGTTTAGGAAATAAAGATATGTCCATCGTTGCCTTTAGTTTGACATTATTATGTTTTGTGCTCCCTCCTCACGCGACATTATTACCGAAAGGAAGTGGTGAAGGAAAGCTTAATTGCTGTCGTCGACGAAATATTTTTTACTCCACACTAATTTTTCCTCGAACTATAATTTTGGCTGCCGGTACAATAACGATTCGAGTGGGAGCTCTTGTAGTTATTTTTTTAAAAAATATTTCCGTCTCGCACCGCTATTGCAAAGAAGGTCTACTTACCAGTAATACCATGACTTTGATGTTCGGTCATTTATAATTTTGGGAACGTACAGACATACATAAGTAAATTAACAAATAATTTTATCTCTGGACTCTTCTCTTTCTGACACCACTTAGTGCTTGATATTCGTTAGAATAAAATTGTCTTTTCGTTCGGTATTATTTTCTGGAAGATGCTCTGCTTACCAAATAGATGTTGAAAAGAGCTTTTGGACATTAATTCAGTTTTTTTAACTTATAACCTACAAAAGGGAGTCAAAACAGAATTATACCGACATAAAAATTTCAAACAGTAATCATCACTTGTGTATGTGTTGCTTTTAGAGATGGGCTGCATTTACGAACTGCAGTTTTCTCAAAGAAGGTTTTGATCCATTACATGGTTGAAGCAAGACGAGAAATTATGAAATCGTTGTTGGGTTCTGTGTAAAAATCGATTTTGAATAGATTAAACACCATCAATACAAAATAGTCAGACCTGGTGCTCTTATGGTAAAGCGCGTACATGGAAATACAGAGGTCGCGTTATCCTCATGGTTACCGGGCGACCTACCTGAGTAATTAGCCTTACACAACGCAGGGTATTCGTGGTGTAGACCTTCTCGATCCCCAAATCTCGTGGGACCAATATGGACACGACTATAGAAAATAAAGAAAAAGAAACTGAGGGGCAAATTGAGACCTCAGATACCCAAACATCGGGGACAGAATCGATGGAACGCATTTCCACTACTGAATCAGGGTCTACACCTGAGCCAGAAGTGCGAACTGTAACCGAGAAGCCAGACCAGATTAAGATCAAAGGCTTGTCTGGGACCCAGAGGAGGAAGCTACTCAGGGAACAGAGGAAAACGGAAGGGATAAGCGAGTCCAGAAAAAACAGAGGCAAGAAATAGGGAAACAGACCTGTAGTACTGCAGTCTCGGTTTTTAGGATGGCAGTTATCCAGGAAAGTTATCCACTGGTGGCCATCACCTCGCAACAGGAGGAACTAGTACAGATGGCCCTCTTTGAAAAGATTGGGGGGAGGGGGGGGGGGGGGGGGAGCGCTGGCCCAGGTCCCAACTTCAGGAGGGTCTATCTAGATCGTGCTGCACTCATTTTTGTCTGTGAGGGGGTGCACACAGTAGAATGACTCAAGGACAAGGTGTCCATGATATCCTCGTGGGAAGATGCGAAGCTGCTGATCAAGACGGCAGCGGAGCTTCTTAAGACCGCAAAGATATCATTATGGGTACCTAAGATTCTTAAGGAAGTCCCTCCCAAGACTTTGTTCGGGAAAATATGGGGTCAGAACCCAAAAGTCCCGACAGAAGACTGGAGAGTGATTAACCAGAAGGTTGCTGTGGAAGGACAAACCCTGGTGGTGGAGGTGCACATCCCTGAAGGCGATGCAGGAGCAGGACCTAAAACTGTTTTTAGGGTTCTCACAGGTCAGCGTTAGGGTTCTCAAAGACCTCGAAGATGGCAGTAAGACGGACCCTGGAGGTGCTGCAGATTAATCTGCAACACAGTAAAGGTGTCTCTGCTGGCCTGAGCCGCTGCCTGGGGAGACAGGAAGTGGACATGGCCCTGATACAAGAGCCTTATTTATGCAAAGGGGGTGTATCGGGCCTCAGAGGCACTGGAGGTAAGCTGATCTATCCTAGGAATCTAAGAAATTCCAGAACATGCATCTATGTTAGAAATGGCGTTTCTTTCATGCTAATGATGGATCTCTGCTTTAGGGACTTAGTGACCATCAAAATGCAGCAATGTGAGGAAGGTATCACGAGGAAAATTATTTTGGCCTCAGCATACCTTCCTTAAGAAGACAGCTCTCCCCCTCCTTTGGAGGTGAGGAGACTGGTAGAGATTTGCCATCGGCAAGGTGATCAACTGCTGGTGGGATGCGAAGCCAATGCCCACAATCTAGTGTGGGACAGCAAGGACACCAACAGAGAAGTGAGTGCCTTCTTGAATTTCTCTTAGCTAACAACTTAGAGGTCCTGAATAGGGGCAATGAACCTACATTCAGGAACAGCAGAGGGGAAGAAGTAATTGACATAACATTTGGTTCCATGACGATGGGTAGCTATGTCAAACAATGGCATGTGGTGTTGGAGCCATCCTCATCGGACCACATGTACGTCATATTCAAGGTTGAAATGGGAATCAGACAGACCATGACCTATAGGAATCCCAGGAAAACAGACTGAGAGACATGTAGGAGGGACCTTCACTTAGGCTTATCGGAAATTAAAACCTCGTTAAGGAATCCAGTAGAATTTGAGGAAGTATCAGAGGCTGTTACCTCTGCCATAGTGACCTCATAGCAGGATAACTGCACAATCACCAGGAAGTGCACAAATAGGAATGTTCCTTGGTGCAATAACAAATTGGAAACGCAAAGAAAACAGGTATGGAGACTGTTTAATATCGCGAGACGTAAAGTACAATGGGCTAAATACAATTACAATCTTGCAATAAGACAAGCAAAGGAGACACCCTGGAAGGCATTCTGTGAGGAAGTGGAGGGCATGGCTGCATAAGCCAGACTTCACAAGATTCTCACTGGAATACCAACCAACCCAGGAGGTACTTTGAGGAAGGAGGATGGTGACTATACGAAGACAGCACATGAGACGCTGGAATGGCTCCTCAAAACTCACTTTCCTCAATATGTTCTGCCAGACAACACAGACCAGTATGTGACTCCTGAGGGAGAACGGTTCTCAGGCAGTCGAAGAGAGGACTGGGAATCGGCCAAGGAGTGTGTGAACTTCAACAAAATCCAGTGGGCGGTAGGAACATTCAAACCGTTCAAGTCACCTCGCCCAGAGGGAATTTTTCCAGCTCTCCTGCAACAGGCAGGAGGAAAGCTTATAAGAGTCCTATGCAGGCTATTCAGGGTTAGCCTAGCAGTAGGAATCATTCCCAGTGCTTGGAGGGCAGTGAGGGTTGTCTTTATCCCAAAGCCAGGGAGAATTGATCATACCAAGGCCCAGGATATGAGACCAGTCAGTCTGTCCTCCTTCATTCTCAAAACATTGGAAAAACTGCTTAATGTATATGCGGGGGAGAGGAGGCTAAGTAGGGTCCCTCTACACCTGAACCAACATGCATACCAACAAGGTAAATCATGTGAGACAGCTCTCCAACAACTCGTTGGGAAGGTGGAAAAAGCACTTCACTTCCAAGAAATAGCCCTCTGCATCTTCCTGGATATCGAGGGGGCCTTCAGTAACACGACCTTCGATTCCATGGTAAGGGCAGCACAGGTGCATATATAGGTGGACCAAGGCCATGCTTAGTAGAAGGAAGGTAGAGGCTACCATGATAAATGAAAAGATGGTAATTAAGACCACTAGAGGTTGCCCACAAGGAGGAGTTTTGTCTCCTCTATTGTGGAATCTAGTAGTGAACGAATTCATTGAGGAACTAAATTCCAGACAATGCTTCTGCCAAGGATACGCAGATGACCTTGTCATAGTAATACTTGGCAAATTCACTGACACAGTCAGGAATATGGCACAAGGAGGGTTGGACATTGTGCAAAAATGGTGCATCAAACAGGATCTGAGAGTTACTCCTAAGAAGGCTGTTGTGGTGCCATTTACGAAGAGACATATTGAGTATGCAAGTTGGAATCCAAAGCTCTTCGATGAAACTCTACCTGTGAAGGGAATAGTGAAATTTTTAGGGATAACCTTCGATGAGAAGCTAACTTGGATCCCACATATTAAGAGCATCTTCTCCAAGGCAAAAAGTACTTTAGTGAGCACTAGAAGGGCTTGTGGCAAAAACTGGGGCCTAAACCCCAGGGGTATGCACTGGATATACACCACAGTGGTTACACCTAGGATTTCCTATGGGGCCGTAGTGTGATGGAAGAAGGTAGAACAGCGGGTTGCTGCTAAGGAGCTTGATAAGGTGCAGAGATTGGCCTGCTTAGCCATAACAGGCGGAATTAGCAGCACACCAACCGCTGGAATGGAAGCCTCGCTGGATATGCCTCCACCTTTGGGTTTAGATGGAGGCGTCAGCTGGGGCACACAGACTTAAAACTGGCCAAAACTGGATCTCATTTGGATTTCCAGAATCACACACTAACATAGTGTGTGAGGTAAATATAGGTATGGCTGGGGAAATGCCTGCCGACTATATAATAACTTCCAACTGCTTCGACAAGCCTTACAACATAATAATTGGAAGTAGGAAGCAGTGGTAGAAAACAGTTCGACACCATATAGGGGGCATCGTTTAGTTCATCCATGGGTCGAAAACATACCAAGGCGCTGGGGCAGGGTTGTACAGGGTTCAGCCAAGACTGGAGAGCATCATCTCTCTAGGGAAACTGGCCTCTGTATTCCAAGCTAAATTACTGCAATCAGGGCATGTGTGGAGGAGAATATGTGTAGGTGCTACAATTACCGTAGCATCTACATCTATTCAGACAGCTAGGCAGCCCTGAAATCATTGGCAGCCCCCAACAAGATCTAAGATTGTTGCAGAGTGCCACAGGGCTTTGGTGGAGCTAGGGGGAAGCAATAGGGTGAACCTAGTGTGGGTCCCTGGCCACTCAGGGAGCTGTGGCAATGAACAAGCCGATAGATTGGCTAGGGTGAGGGCATCAACTACATTTATTGGACTGGAACCTGTCCTGACAATAATCAAGGCTATGATCAAATTAGAACTACGGAACTGGCTTAGGAAACAGCACGTAGGATATTGGACCAAGGTCGATAAACAAAAACATGGTAAGGTAATGATGCCCAAGCCATGTTTTAAAAGAAGCTCTGTAATCCTGGGATTGAACAGAAAAGAGGTCAAACTCATGACTGGACTGATGACCGGCCACGGAAATTTCAAAAAACACCTACACACAATGGGTATAACGGAAGAGGACCCTAAATGTAGGATCTCTGTTGAGGGTGAAGAAACTGCATCACACCTAATCTTCAAATGTATTTCATTGGAGAGTAAAAGATGCAGAATCTTCGGGACAACTAGACCTGAAGAAATTGTGTCTAACAAAAAACTGGTTGAGGGAGTCCTTGCGCTATTTAAGGCACTGGTTGGCTTTACTAGGTGTACAGGGAGCGATACCGCACAATAAACCTAGTTTCGGTGCGGGCAGTGGCGGGTCAGACCTAAGCTGTTTTATCTCCTCTGTTAAAATCAGTCAATCAGTCAACGATATTTTCAGTCTGCCTTTAGCCTTCACCTCTCAGCGATGATGGGGAGCCGCGACTAATGACAAGTGGTTCGGATTCCACGTTAAACTGTAGATCTTCCTTCCCCTCTTGGATACCTGGGGTGTTTAGGGAAACGTAAGTCCCTCAGGGAGTCACACCTAGTGATACGTGGCTCGCGACCACCGGGGCCCCGAGCTGAGTCCTGGCATTGCTTCCACTTACTTATGCCAGGCTCCTCACTTTTATCCCTCCTATCTGGCCACCCTCGGCCAGCTCTTGTTCTTTTCCGACCCTGACGCTATTAAGTTTCGAGGGCTAGGGGGTCTTTCATTTTCCAACCTATGCTTCTCATGCAGCGTCTGATCCGGAGCGGGCGGCTGCAAAAGGGGTCTGTATCCCATGTTAGGGGCGACTTCCAGAACTGCGGAAGGCAAAGGAATACCACCGCAGATTATCTTCCCTGCATAATGCAATCTACATTTTATGCACACACAAAAATGGCTTCCTCTCATGTTACATCAGTGTCCGGAGGTAAAATAGTGCCCCATTCGGATCTCCGGGGGGGGGGGACAGTTTGAAAGGAGGCAAAAAATCAAAACGAGAATTGGTACCTGGAATGTCAGAACTCTGCTACAAGCAGGAAAACTAGAAACCTTAATAGAGAGATGGAAGAGAATCATATGGATCTCGTAGGAGTTGCTGAGGTAAGATGGAATGGACGTGGAGAGTAGCAGTCAGATGAATGTGTGTTGTACTACTGAGGAGGAGAAGTAAAAGGAATTAATGGAGTAGGAATGATTATGACAAAGGAATTGGCTAAATGTGTGGAATATGTAGACTATGCAAATGACCGGGTTATTGGTGTAAGGCTGAAAGGAGCACAAAAAGATTTACTGATTGTCCAGATGTATATGCCATCTTCAGAACATGATGACCAAATTGTAGAGGTAACGTACAATGTAATAGAGAGAATAATGGACGAAAATAAAAAATGCTGCAAAATAGTAATGGGAGATTGGAACGCCATTGTGGGAGAAGGGAAAGAGGGAAACATAGTAGGCAGTCATGATCTTGGAAAGAGAAATGACAGAGGTGAATGGTTAATTGACTTCTGCAGGGAAAGGCAGCTGATAGCGGCAAACACATGGTTCAAGAACCACAAGAGGAGGCTCTACACTTGGAAATCACCAGGGGATAAATACAGAAACCAAATAGATTTTATACTGGTAGAAGAAAGATACAAGAATGCAATCAAGAAGGTGCACACATTACCAGGTGCAGATATTAATAGTGACCACAACTTACATATGGCAGAAATAGAAATAAGAATGAAAAACTGAAGAAGGTGACCACGGTGAAGAAGTGGGGTTTAGAGAAGATATGATCCAACAAAGAACAAATTACAGAAATGCTGTCTCGGGAGTTTCTAAACACATTACGAGACAAAGAAGCACCTGATAATGCCAACGAGTACTGGAATATGCCGAAAGAAGGAATAATTAAAGCAGGACAGCAAAATATAGGATATGTAAAAGGGAAAAGGTCAAAAAAACCATGGGTCACACAAGAAATGATTTCCAAGATGGAGGAGAGAAGAAAATTGAAATACGAAAACACTGAAGATGCAAGAAAGATATACCGAAGGTTAAATAATGAACTGCGAAGAGAAACAGAGCAGGCTAGGAAAAAATGGCTAAAAGAGGAATGTGATGAAATTGAAGAACTGAACAGGAAGAGAAGATACGACTTAATATACAACAGAGTAAAGACTATGACATAAGAACAAAACAGAACAGGAAGTGCTACTACGGAAATTTTGAGTAAAGTCGAAGAGATAGTGTACAAAGATCGTGACGATGTCCTCCAGAGATGGGAAGAATATATAAAAGAGCTATATGACATAAATAGCCAGCCAGAAACTATGGAACTTGAATCACACAACAGCGTAAGTGATGACGAGAAAGGACCAACTATCATAATGGAAGAAGTAAAGTCTGCCATAGCTGCAATGAAAAATGGCAAAGCGGTAGGTACAGATACAATAGCGGGAGAAATACCAAAATTCTTGAACCACGATGGAATAAGAGAAATATTGAGGTTATGTAATAAAATATATGACAGTGGTGTGGCAAGAGGACTTTCTGATAACAGTAATGATTCCATTACCGAAAAAACTAGGAACCAAGAAATGTAGCGAGCACAGGACAATCAGCCTCATTTCACATGCAGCCAAAGTGATGTTAAGAATAATTAATAAAAGACTTGAAAAAGTAATAGAGGAGAATCTTGGCGAGGAGCAGTTTGGCTTTAGACGGAATACGGGCACCAGAGATGCAATAGGGCTCCTACGAATCTTGGGAGAAAGGTTTATTGAAAAAGGAAGAGACCTATATATGTGCTTCATCGATCTAGAAAAGGCATTTGACAATGTGGTTTGGGACAGGCTGGCGACTATAATGAGGTAAAAGAGTGTGGACTAGAAAACCAGATGACTTATAAACTCATTATATCTTAATCAAAAAGTTTCAGTTAAAGTGAGAGGAGAAAGTACAAACTGGATCAGACTAGGAAAAGGAGTAAGACAAGGATGCTGTTTATCACCTACTCTTTTCAACCTCTACTTGGAAAATATGATTGACCAAAGGTCATTAGATGACAAAGGAGTAGAAATTGGAGGAAGAAGAGTAGGTTGTTTGAGATTTGCTGATGACATGGTCCTTCTAGCCACAGGGGAAAAAGAATTACAGGATTTGGTGGACACCATTGCAACTAACGGAAAAAAAATATGGAATGAAAATTAACACAAATAAAACAAAAGTATTGCCACTAGGAGGAAATAAGGAAGTAAAAATTGTGCTGAATGGAGAAATACTAGAACAGGTGCAAAATTTTAAGTATCTTGGAAGCAGGATAGACACCGACTGGAAGTGCACCACAGAAATTAAAACAAGGATAGCAATGGCAAAAGATGCGTTTTATAAGAAAAGGAAAATTTTCTGCAGCAGTCTGGACAGAGAACTCAGAAAAAGACTCATAAAATGTCTTGTATGGAGTGTTCTTCTATATGGCGCTGAAACATAGACTATGAGCAAAAAAGACAGAGAAAGGCTGGAGGCTTTTGAGATCTGGACATGGCGGAAGATGGAAAGAAAAAGTTGGATGGACAGAGTAAAAAATGAAGAGGTACTCAGAAGACTGGGAGAGAAAAGACAGTTACTAGATGTAATAAAGAGAAGAAAAAGAAATTGGATTGAGCATATATTAAGAAAGAATGACGGACTGATAAAGACAGTTTTAGAAAGTTATGTAGAAGGGAAAAGGAAGCGAGGAAGGAAGAGATTCCAGATACTGGATGACATGATGGACGGTACAACATACAGCAGCCTTAAGAAGGAAGCAATGGATCGCAGAAAATGGAGAGGCAAAGGACCTGCTAATATAGCAGATAACTGATTATGATGAAGTCGCCAAATTGGAAGACATGCGCCCTGCACTAAGCCACGCGTAATATACATAAGGTAAAAAAATTTCCTACTTATTTTAATTTCTTACGACTTAGTGTATACGTAGAAACGTATGGTGATCCACTCTGAAGCCATTTATAGGTCCAGTTATGCTTCTGACTTTTGTACGCTTAAGATCAGTCCTGATCATAAGCAAACGTATAGCTTCTGTTCTTGATAAATTTAAATGAGTTGCAGAAATCATCATAAATATTCTGTCGTACGCTATCATACCTCACTCTGTTCATCCATGAAATCCTGAACTCCGTAGACAGAGCCGATCAGGTTGATACCGTTCCTTGTCTCTTGGGAGGTGGCGCAGTGGTTAGACACTGGACTCGCATTCGGGAGGACGACGGTTCAATCCCGCGTCCGGCCATCCTGATTTAGGTTTTCCGTGATTTCCCTAAATCGCTCCAGGCAAATGCCGGGATGGTTCCTTTCAAAGGGCACGGCCGACTTCCTTCCCCGTCCTTCCCTAATCCGATGAGACCGATGACCTCGCTGTTTGGTCTCCTTCCCCAAAACCAACCAACCAACCAACCTTGTCTCTTGGAATGCACTCGGTACAGTCCTGTCCTTCAGTGAACAGAAGATAAGCTTCCCGAGTATCGGATCAGATTTGCAATTGGAATCAGGAACTTCTAGCAGATGGAAGGCAACAAATCGTTGTAATGGGACGAAATCGACAGGAAATTTTGGGACTACACCAACGGAGTCTCATAGGATCGTTACTGTTTGCAATATACACTATCCTGTCACATCACTGCGAGCAGCTGCCAAAAGACTGAATAACCAACTTTTCCAGCGACTACCGCTGTGAGACGTACAAAATGCGTCAAAGAGACTCTTGAAAATATCGACAGGGATGAGGAGCCCTGCCGACTCCAATGTCGTCGCCAGACGCGCCAGATTTCTTCGTTGAGGATCAATGGCGCGTATAGCCCGATCGAGATGGTCCCATAGGTTCTCGACTGAGTTTAAATTCGGAGAGTTTGGTGGCCAGGGGAGTACGGCAAACTCATCCTGGTACTCCTCGAACAACACAGGTGCAATGCGAGCTATGTGACACATTGCATTGTCCTGCTAGTAGATACCATCGTGGCAAGGAAAAACAAAGTGGATGTAGGGGTGAATATGGCCCCCAAGGATACTTACATTGATCCACTGTGTTTTCCAGAATGAAGAGCTCACCCCAGTCCAGAAAGCTCCCTCCCTCAGCCTGTATCCTTCAGACGATTACTGCAGGGTGTTTGCTTTTGGGCGTTTGCAACCGTACACACCGACGGCCATCTGTTCGATGGATCATAAAACGAGATTCATCAGAAAAGGCCAGTAGACGTTCATTTGCGATACTGGCGTGCAAATTTCAGCATTCGACGCCAAAGAACAAGTCAGCATTGGTGCACGAATCACGCACCTGCTGCGGAGGCCCATAAACAGCAACATTCGCCGAACGTTTGCTAGCCGCTTGGTTCATTTGGGTTGTCAGTTGCTCACCAGTTGCAGTTGCACCTCTGTTCGCTCATACACATCTATGCAGCCGTCGCTCACCCTTGCCGCCTATGGCCCGTGGTGCATCACATTCGCCTCGGCGGCGGTTCTGGATGCGTCATTTTGTCATGCACAAAATACTTTTACCGTAGGTGCATACGAACAGCTACAAACTTAGCTGTTTCGGGAATGCTTCTACCCTTGGCTCGAAATCCAGTGATTATGCCCTTTTGGACATAAGGCTCTCCATTTCTGCATTGTGAAACGACTGCACTGTTTTCCCCGTCCTCCCGACACGCTTTAGATACCTTCGAAGGCTAGTACTGGCAACTGCACTCTGTGAGTGGTTATCGCGCGCTGACATAGAACATAGGATGTGGTTTCATTAACGTGACTGGACTGTGTATATAAATAATCTAGTGCATAACGCCGTGAAAACCATCAGGCTGTTTGCAGACGATGCATTTGCGATATCCGAAGATGGTAGTGAACTGCAGAAACACTTGCGGAGGAGTGGTGAATGGATTGCCAGTTGAGTCAGAAACATAAAATAATGTAGCGTGTTGATCAAAAATATGTGAAAAAAAAGCTAGTAATATTCGATGAAGATAATGGTGATAAATCACTAGAAACAGTAGGTACCTCAATATACCTGGGAGTAACCGACCGGAGCGACCAGCACAGAAAACCTATTGTGCCAGTCGAAATGCACTGGTAGAGTCTTGAGGAGATGTACCTCGTTCATGAAATAAGTAGCTTGGGAAAACAGTTGCATTCTTGATTATTGATTATCGGCATGGGACCCTTACCAGACTGGATTAATAGAAAAGATAGAGAAGATCCAGTGAAGGGCGTCAACTTGCTTCATGGAATCCTCAGTAAGTAAAAAAGTTACGGCTACAATTAACATAGTGACAGACGCTTTAAATGAGACATTATGCTTCACGGAGAAGTTTGCTGTTGAAATTCAGACACCATACGTTCCAAGAATAGTCGGACAACAAATTACTTCCTCACCCGTATGATTATCTAAACGAGCACGACCAGAGAGTCAGATCAATTAGAACTCTGGCGGCGTTTTGTCGATATCCACACATCCCAGTACCAAAAGTGAACGGAACGGAGGAGGGGCAAATGGCAGTGTTATCATATATATCCTCTGCCAGACACCGAAAGGTATCTTACGAACTATAGATGTGGATGTTGAAATAATGAATACAGGCACGATCGTTTTTGCAGATTATTCCAAGTAACATTTTCTCTTCAGCTTCAAAATAGGTTTACAAACTAACATGCTGCATGTCACTCGCGACAAAGGTGTACAACAAATCTGGCAGCGATTTCCACCTGCGATTTTTTTTTATTCTGTTAAGTGTAAGTAATGCTGTCTGGTTTGCATGTGGTACTTACTGAGTACCCAGAGTTGCCTGGGTATGTATTTATTCCAGTCTTCTATTACACCATCTCCTCCTTCCCCCTCTCTTTGACCACCTCCTCCACTTCCCCACTTCCACTCCCCCACTCCCCCACTTCTCCTCCCCCTTTTTCCCCATCTCCTCACACCTTGCTCTCTGTCCGTCTCTTCTCACCTCTCTCTCTCTCTCTCTCTCTCTCTCTCTCTCTCTCACACACACACACACACACACACACACACACACACTCTCTCTCTCTCTCTCTCTCTCTCTCTCTCTCTCTCTCTCTTTCTGCTCCTTCACCTCTGTCCATCTAACCCCTCTCCATCTACCCCCACTCTTTCCATCTCCTCTTCCTCCCCCCCACTTCCCTCCCCCCCTATTTCCCCATCTCCTCACGCCTTGCTCTCTGTCCATGTCCTCCCACACTTCTCTCTCTCTCTCTCTCTCTCTCTTTCTGCTCCTTCCCCTCTGTTCATCTAAACCCCCCTCCATCTACCCCCACTCTTTCCATCTCCTCTTTCTCCTCCTCTCTCCTTGTCCATCTCCTCCTCCCCCCTCTCTCTGTCCATCTCCTCGTCTGCCCTCCTCTGTCCACGATCGCACCCCAACTGGAGGCTCGTGAGTCTTACCTCCGCAGTAACTAATATGTGTGCCATCTTGTGAGAGTTTTCTCGTATCACTGCCCGTGAACGCGATTGTTAAATATATTTCACATGTATTTAACATATTTCACGCGTATTTGTAAGATTTCACCCGCAAATCTAGCGAATTTCTCCCTGCCGCCACATTTTGACGCAACTGAATATTTATGACGTCGTATCTCCTGAACTATGTGTCGTGCAATGATGTATTTTTCTATGTAAATTCAGCGGCATATGTGTATACTTTCTGCAGAACGAGTTGTGGGTAGTTAATAGTAAAAAAAAATGAAATGAGCGTCTGGCGTCATTGGCCGGGAGGCACTTTGCGGGGCACGTTGTAATGCAATAAAATAAATTTGTTTGTTTGTTTTGTGACTGTTAGTGTAATGTAATACAATAAAATATGAGCCACGACTTACACAAAAAAGAAACACACATTAATGCAATGGCTCAGCATAAAAGAGAAATAACTAATCTTGGAATATTATTAATAGTGTAATATGTTGTTTAATTTAGCCCAACGTGTACAGCGCTCAGTAAACTAGCTCAGTTCTCAGGGCAATCGTCGATACATCGTGGTTTCCTCTCGATTTCCCAATATAAGATAACAAGAGTAGCATCTACAAATGAGATCCTATAATGGAACTGGAATCCTGTGACCAGACCCTTTTCTGCCTGGGATTTTATCTCGTTATGTGAAGAAAATCTCTAAGTAAAATTGTTAAATTATTAGTAGCTGCCTCCGGTCTCGTGGGGTCTGAAATAAAGTTAATTGTCCTAACCGACGGCAAGTCTCGTAGATGAGCTGAAAGAAAAATGTTAAAGATTTTATAAGATGGCGCCTAACAATGAAAATTCTTTGTTAAGGCCCATATCTACTGAAAACAATAAAGGTGTCAGATTTACGATAGATTGACCACATACAAAAATACTTTTGACAAAATAACCGTTATATTTTTCGGGTTTTAGTACAACTTACGTTATCAGCGGGTACAGCAAGATGAGCTTAACACAAGAACGTCCTCTTAGGTCCGAATCCAAGCAGATAAGATAAGCGAATGACAAAGGAAAGATAGTTCATGCATAGAAGCGCAAAAGTCCATGGAATAACACGTCCATTGTAGTTCTATCTCTTCTTCTTTGCCGTACTTGTCGATTATTTATAAAATTTATCGTATTATTTAGTTTACATTTTTTTTAACCCCAGTCCACCCAGGAGAAACAGTACAACGTCCTACAGCCTTGGTGCAGGTCTTATTACATTCGACGCCACATTGGGCGACCAGAATGATGGGGATAAAATGATGATGAAGACAACACGACACCCAGTCCCTGAGCGGAGAAAATCTCCTTCCCAGCCGGGAATCGAACCCGGGCCCGTAGGACGGTAATTCGTCACGCTGACCACTTTTTTTCTGTGTTGTTCGTTCCATTTGATCTGGGCGGACGTCACATGACATCCGTCCAAGTTGATTGTTGATTCCTTTACTCAGTTATTTTTTTATTACAGAAGGCCACCGCCTCTCTGACCGAACACGCTGAGCTACCTTGCCGACATCACTCAGCTCTCGGGGCGGACAGTAGTAAAGAGGTAATAAATTAAAACGTTCTACATGATGCTGCAGTTTTTCACGCATCTCTGTGTTTATGATGTCATATCTCCTGAACTATGTATCTTACAATGATGTAATTTTGCAGCTACTTTCAGTGGTATATGTGAAAACCGTCTGAAAAATGTGTCGCGAATAAAGTTAGTGGTAAGGAAGGAAGTTATAAATTAAAACCTCATGGTTCTTGCGACCGTTTTAATCCATGGACAGCGAATGTAGTAAGCGATAAACTTTTTTCCTTTCTCCTTTTTTGGAAGTTGTCAGCCTGAACAAGTTTCGTAAAGGTTTAAATTAAGTGTAAAATATGTCATCAAGTGCTCTCATTCTCAAATACTTGCTGCCTAAGTAATGGTACTCCCGCGTCTGAGCTACACTGTTTTTTCACCTTCACACCAACCCCGTTGATAGGAAGGTGATTCTTCTCAGCGGAGTGATTCTTTCAACAGTAACTGATATGTGTATCAAGTTTGGTTGAAAGTGTTCCACAGGTTTAACGGGAAGTGCCAAAGAAACTAGTACAGGCATGTGTATTCAAATACAGAGATATGTTAACATGCTGAATACGGCGCCGTGGACAGCAACGCCTGTATAAGACAACAAGTGTCTGGCGCAGTTTTTAGATCCGTTACTGCTGCTACAATGGCAGTTTATCAACATTTAAGTGAGTTTTAACGAGGTATTATAGTGATGCACGAGAGATTGTGGACAGCTTCTCCGAGGTAGCAATGAAGTGGGGATTTTCCCGTACGACCATTTCACGAGTGTACCGTGAATATCAGGAATCCAGTAAAACATCAAATCTCCGACATCGTTGGGGCCGGAAAAAGATCCTGCAAGACCGGGATCAACGATGACTGAAGAGAATCGTTGAACGTGACAGAAGTGCAACCCTTCCGCAGATTGCTGCAAATTTCAGTGCTGGGCCATCAACAAGTGTCAGTGTGCGAACCATTCAACGAAACATCATCGATATCGGTTTTCGGAGCCGAGGGCCCACTCGTGTACCCTTGATGACTGTGCGACACAAAGCTTTACGCCTCGCCTGCGTCTGCCAACATCGACACTGCGACACTGGCCTGTTGATGAGTGGAAACATGATGCCAGAACGGACAAGTCACATTTCAAATTGTATCGAGCGGGTGGACTTCTACGGGTGTCTAGACAACCTCAACAACCCATGGACCCTGCACGTCAGCAGGGGACTATTCAAGCTGATGGAGGCTGTGTAATGATGTGGGGCAAGTGCAGATGGAGTGATATGGGACTCTGACAGGTGATACATACCTAAGCGTCCTGTCTGACCACCTGTATCCATTCATGTCCATTGTGCATTCCGACGGACGTGGGCAATTCCAGCAGGAAAATTCGACACCACGCACGTCCAGAATTGCTATGGAGTGGCTCCAGGAAGACTCTTCCGAGTTTAAAGAATTCCGCTGGTCACCAAACTCCCCAGAGATGAACATTATTGAGCGTATCTCGGATGCCTTGCAACGTGCTGTTCTGAAGACATCTCCAGCGCATCGTACTCTTACGGATTTATGGACAGCCCTGTAGGTTTCATGGTGTCGGTTCCCTCCAGCATCACTTCAGACATTAGTCGAGTCCTGCCACATCGAGCTGCGGCACTTCTGCGTGCTCTCGGAGCCCCTACACGATATTAGGCAAGAGTACCAGTTTCTTTGGCTCTTCAGTGTATATACATACATTTTTATAATACACTACTGGCCACTAAAATTGCTGCGCCCGCATCTCGTGGTCGTGCGGTAGCGTTCTCGCTTCCCACGCCCGGGTTCCCGGGTTCGATTCCCGGCGGGGTCGGGGATTTTCTCTGCCTCGTGATGGCTGGGTGTTGTGTGCTGTCCTTAGGTTAGTTAGGTTTAAGTAGTTCTAAGTTCTAGGGGACTGATGACCATAGATGTTAAGTCCCATAGTGCTCAGAGCCATTTGAGATTTTTAAAATTGCTGCACCAAGAAGCAATGAATATGATAAACGGGTATTCACTGAACAAATATATTATACTAGAACTTACATTTTCACGCAATTTGGGTGCATAGATCCTGAGAAATCAGTACCCAGAACAACCACCTCTGGCCGTAATAACGGCATTGATACGCCTAGGCATTGAGTCAAACAGAGTTTGGATGGCGTCTACAGGTACAGCTGTCCATGCAGATTCAACACGATACCACAGTTCATTAAGAGTAGTGACTGGCGTATTGTCATGAGCCAGTTGCTCGGCCACCATTGACCAGACGTTTTCAATTGGTGAGAGCTGTGGAGAATTTGCTGGCCAGGGCAGCAGTCGAGCATTTTCTGTATCCAGAGAGGCCCATACAGGACCTGCAACATGCGATCGTGCATTATCCTGCTGAAATGCAGGGTTTCGCAGGGATCGAATGAAGGGTAGAGCCACGGGTCGTTACACAACTGAAATGTAACGTCCACTGTTCAAAGTGCCGTCAATGCGAACAAGAGGTGACCGAGACGTGTAAGCAATGACACCCCATACTATCACGCCGGGCGGTACGCCAGTATGGCAATGACGAATACACGCTTCCAATGTGCGGTCACCGCGATGTCGCCAAACATGGATGCGACCATCATGATGCTGTAAACAGAACCTGTATTCATCCGTAATATGACGTTTAGCCATTCGTACACCCTCGTTCGTCATTGAGTATACCATCGCAGGCGCTCCCGTCTGTGATGCAGCGTCAAGGGTAACCGCAGCCATGGTCTCCGAGCTGATAGTCCATGCTGCTGCAAACGTCGTCGAACTGTTCGTGCAGATGGTTGTTGTCTTGCAAACGTCCCCATCTGTTGACTCAGGGATCGAGACGTGGCTGCACGATACGTTACAGCCATACGGATAAGATGCCTATCATCTCTACTGCTAGTGATACGAGGCCGTTGGGATCCAGCATGGCGTTCCGTATTACCCTCCTGAACCCACCGATTCCATATTCTGCTAACAGTCATTGGATCTCGACCAACGCGAGCAGCAATTTCGCGATACGATAAACCGCAATCGCGGTAGGCTACAATCCGACCTTTATCAAAGTCGGAAACATGATGGTACACACATTTCTCCTCCTTACACGAGGCATCACAACAACGTTTCAGCAGGCGACGCCGGTCAACTGCTGTCTGTGTATGAGAAATCGCTTGGAAACTTTCCTCATGTCAGCACATTGTAGGTGTCGCCACCGGCGCCAGCCTTGTGTGAACGCTCTGAAAAGCTAATCATTTGCATATCTCAGCATCTTCTTCCTGTCGGTTAAATTTCGCGTCTGTAGCACGTCATCTTCGTGGTGTAGCAATTTTAATGGCCAGTTGTGTATGTATCTATTTCCATGCAGCACCATTCTGGTCTTTAATACCATTTGCCTTATGTTTTGCCAAGTGAGTGACATACTTTGAGGCAAGACAAATGAAGAATCCTGAATGGGAGGATGAAACAAAATGAAGCTTCAAGCATTAAGATGGTGAGTGATACTATTTCATTGATCACAAAATCAGATTCAAATTTACAAAGAACTTAGCAATATGACTTCCTGTGATGACGATGCATCTCTTCTGGACTTGTCGTATCCACTAATTCGTTTGGGCACAGTTCCGTAAGAACGTTGCATTCTCTCCTGCGGCAAGTTGGACCACAACTGTCTTAAGTAGTCCTTCATCTTCCACATACTGGCAATGGGACGGAGTTGATGTCAGACCTATTCCCACTCTTAATTGCCACTCCAACAACATGCAGAGAGTTCATAGAGACACGTGGCGTGTGTGAATAAGCATTGTCTTTGTGAGACCTGAGTTTCTCCTGGCGTATACTGGAGCATGCAACAAGAAAGCGAATACCTCGGTTTGCAGAGAAGCTCCGGAAAGACAACACACACACACACACACGCACGCACGCACGCACACACAAAGACAACCATCACAGAGGGTTAGATTAGATTATGTTTTCGTTACATATATCCAAAAATGAGATGATTCTCGTAGGTGTGCAACATGTCAGAAAGTACAACATAAAAATCATGAAAACATCTGAATATAACACTCCCTTCCCTGATCATGAGCTCAGGAGATTGTCAAACTACATGAATACCTCACAGTGATCTGAAACTGCTAATATTTACAGAACTGATGCCTTGTCAGAATGAAACACCGTTATGCACTTTTTATAAATTTATCATAGACAAACTATACTGAACTTGACTGCTGTGGCCAAGTGCTGTCAAAACTAAAATCTGACATTTTTACTCAAGCTGGTTTAACAGTTCCTGTTAAAAGATTCATCTAATATAGAGAAGAAGGAGTTGCCCATCAAAAATTCTTTCACTCTGTTTGAACTATGTTTTATCTGAAAACAAGTTTTTAATGGTTGCTGGAAATTTATTGAAAATGTGTGTTTCTGAATATTGGACCCGTTTCTGGACGAAGGTACGTGATTTTACGTCTTCACGTAGAGTTATTTTATTGTTAGTATTGATACTATCTATTGAACTTTTGGTTGGAAATTGATACATATTATTCGCAACAGATTTCATTAATGAATAAATATACTGAGAAGCAGTGCTTACAATACCAATTCCTTGAACAGGTTTCTACATGATGCTCTGGAATTTACACGACGAATGAGTCTTATTACACACTTTTCCACTCTAAAAATTTTTGTTTGGTTTGACGAATTACCCCAGAATATGATCCCATATGACACAATAGAGTGAAAGTAAGCAAAAAATGCAAGTTTTTTTTTTATAATCATATCTCCTACATCTGACATCATTCACTTTGTAAATACACACTTGTTTAGGCGCTTCACCAGTTCTGTGGTATTCCTTTCACAACTGAATTTATTACCGAGTTTTAATACCAGAAATCTAACGCTGTCAACGTGTTCTCTCTTCATATCTTTAATGTTATGCACTTATTGGAAGGAAATCTCTTACAGATTCGATACTGCGTATAGTAGGTCTTTTCAAATTTTAGTGAGAGTGAATTAGCTTCGAATCATTTATTAATGTCATTGAAAATTTAATTTGCAGAATTAGATCTAAATCTGTACTTGACTTGCTATTTTAGCTACGCAAAGACACTTATTGTGTACATCGCACAATATTTCATGGATGCAACTGCTCGGCATCTTCAGGTGGTACTAATTGCTACTATCACATCTGCAAGACGCAACTGATGATAATCGCGCGGCGGCGTCGAAATTTATCAGGCCGGGAGCAGGAAATACGCGTGCGTGGGAAAATGCTCGCAGTGTTAGGAAAGAGGCGCTCCTAGTGCCCCCTACTGGCAGCAGCAGGAAGGCCTTCCGCATTACATATCAGCATTGCGCTGAGTCGAGTCATAAGTCGAAAGTTCTCGTTTTCCTTGTTTTGATTTAATTGGAGCCAGTGTTGGATTCCAGGCGGCGCTTAATTGAAAATCTGAATCCCTTCTGATAAGACTGTCCGCCTTACGGATATGTAAGGCCTCCTTAGCAACACAGTCCCAGAAAGATGACGCTGGGGATAAAATATCAATCTTTTCGTAAAACATGCGATGCCCCGTGTCCAGGCAATGCTCTGCCACCGCTGATTTATCAGGTTGCCCTAGCCGTGTATGCCAGTGGTGTTCGACGCAATCTCCTTGCACGGTTCGGTATGAATGCCCAATATTAGATTTGTCACATTTGCATGGGTTCTTAAACACACCACGTTTCCTAAGGCCAAGGTCGTCTTTGACTGAGCACAATAAATTTCTCAGCTTTGATGGTGTCTGAGAAACACACCTGATGTTGTGCCTTCTGGGAATTCTTTCTTTTCTTGGAGTCATGACTCCAAAATTGGGCAAGAACGTCATGGCAATATGTGCCTCCGCATAATCATTTATCTCCCGTCAGGTGCCACCTGTCTCTGTCTTCACTATATTCATACAGTTTTTACTTTTTTGCCTGATATGATTCTCTTTTTCTGAGAATAAAGCTGCTAAGATTTCTCCATTACTTGCTCCAATATTTTCCTTTCAGCAAACTGCTAAAATTCTCAATTTTTCGCTGATTTATTACCCTCCTGTACTCAGATTTAATAGATTTTATATCCCTGAAACTTCTTAAATTTTAAAAGACATACAGAAACGTAACATTGCATCTCTGACAGTAATAAAATTCTGTCTGAGAACAAAAAGTAACAGAAACTAATTGCTCTTCCTACAAATGATAAATAAATCAGTTCTCAAGTATCTGACTACGAGATTTAACATATTCTCTCACAATTCCTAACAATTGTTCTGTTATACTCGTGTAAGCAACGGACAACTTAGCCCATACTGCTGTTACAACTGCATGATCAGCAACGTGCTAAAAATATTTCAAAAGTAATATTGCGATCCATGCAGAGTTCAGTACATGGTCATAATAACCGCAATAACTACAGTCATTTTTATATAGAACTAGATCAGGAGGGGTTTGGTCGATTAGCCTTCAACGAAGTGAAAAAATTAATTTACTATGTTCGCAAAACAGATTATTTAAATACTGACAAACTTTACACAGACTTTAATTATTCCACAATGCCTATAATCAATAAACACATCTCTAGCCACAACAAAGGAAATAAATATTACTCTCAGTGAATGCATTCACAAATCTGACAAGATCCCTCCAGTGTACAAGCAAGCAAGAACTACGTGCAACTAAAAGGCAAAGTACCAAAAATTCTCAATTAATACCAAAACCTCCTCCAGCGCTACTAGCAACGATCACTGCAGGCTGCGACCTCTCACGTTGCATGGCAGCTCTCCACCGAAGGCTGCGTGTGATCACTTCTGTCAACAACTGTTCGCTCGTTACGACTGCGACAATAACATCTCATACCACAGCGAAATCATTGGTAAACTTTGCAAAGAAATATTAACGTCCAACTTTCATAACCCTCACACTCACTTTTAAGGGTTTCAAAGGGTGATTCTTGCCTAACATGCTGGCAAGTAGCAAACTCAAAATTGAGAAAAATAGCAACAGATGTTTTACAAAAGTGTCAGAATAAATAAACATAAGCATAAGATTATATAAGTTATGTACATAATAGTAAATTGGTAAGCTGTACAATGCAGTCGAGAAAAAATGTGCAATTATCATCTTGTGCGTGGAAGCCCTCATCTCCACTGGAAATTGGCAGTACTTCATTTGACAGGATAACAAAATGTTATTTATAGTTCTCCAATAGTGTAAAAAATGTCTTTCAATTTTGTAGATGCAAATATTACATAAACTTTCTAACAGTGCAAAGAGAGAGAAAATAAGTACACAAGTATCATTGTACGTGTAATCACTCATATCTGCATGACATAGGCAGTAGGTCTTTTGACAAGATAACAAAATGTTATTCACAGTTTTTCAAGACAGTAAAAATCATCTGGCAATATAAAACCAGGTAAAGAAAGCCATCTTTTAGGTGCAACAGACTCAGAGACAACTCACACTATGTCCACTGATAACCACACTGAAATGTTGGTATATTAATTTGAAGACACACAAGTTTGATGTGTTAGCAGACTCAGGTTCTCATTAAATACATTATGACCACTGATAACTATGCCAAAATGTTTTAGAGTGTCACTCCTTTTCATATTCAGGTAAAGATACTCTACACAGTCAGTAGTAATAATATAAGGCACAAGTATACTTTGTTGAATATCAAAGAATTCATGAAGATCATAAAAGCATTGATGTTTTATCCCTTGGATAAAAGAAGTTCTCATAATTGGCATAGAAGATCGAAAGTCTCATATATAACACAATAAACGAATCACAGTGAATAAATGAAGATAGCAAGTTATATACACTTGAATATAAAAGTTAACATTATGTGAGCAGGGACATAAGCTCAGTGCTCAGTAAATGACTCAAGACATATATGACCACAGATAATTACGTATGTGTGGAAAGTTCCTTGAAGTACAGTTGTAAATATGAAGTTCAGACCTATCACATAGTGGCAAACTTGTTCTATATAAATTCATTTTCTGATGGTACAGTTCACAGTTGATCCAAAACATGCAAAATGTGTTACATATAACATCACTGAATGATATCCATATTTGTCCAAAGACATTAATGGTGACATATTTTAAAATATTACAATCAATTGTAATTCAGAGTTGATGTAGACATGGTAATTACATGAGATTTAAATTTTCATACAATAGAAAATTATCAATGCTCGAAGGTACATTCATATATGCAGTAAAATAGTAAGTGGACAATCAAAATATGAAGTTCATGTAATCCAATTTCTGAGGTAGATATTTAAGAAAATTTGTATATGGGTATACGAGGTGCGGCTAGAAAAAAAACCGGACTGATGCTGGAAAAAACATTTATTTACAATTATTTACAATTTCATGTTATCTCCTTCAATGTACTCTCCTCCTCGGTCTCTACACCGCTCCATACGAATTTTCCACTGTTCATAGCAATGCTGCAGATCATTTTCGGTAAGTCCATACATTACTTCCGTCGCTTTTTCTTTTACTGCTTCAACAGTCTCAAATCTAGTTCCTTTCAAAGCTGACTTGACTTTAGGGAAAAGAAAAAAGTCACAGGGGGCCAAATCAGGTGAGTAGGGTGGATGATCTAAGATGGGAATGTTGTGTTTTGCCAAAAACGTCTTCACTGACAACGCACTGTGAGCTGGGGCATTGTCTTGGTGAAGGATCCATGACTTTTTTCTCCACAAATCGTTCCGTTTTCTCCGTACTCGCTCACGTAGGGTAGCCAGGACGCTAATGTAGTAATACTGATTCACTGTTTGTCCCTCTGGTACCCAATCAATGTGCACAATCCCTTTGATGTCAAAAAAAAAAAATCATCATTGCCTTGAATTTCGATTTTGACATTCGTGCTTTTTTTTGTCGTGGAGAACCAGGAGTTTTCCAATGCATCGATTGGCGTTTAGTTTCGGGATCGTAAGTAAAAAACCACGATTCATCGCAAGTAATAACATTTTGTAAGAAGGTGGGATCACTTTCAATGTTTTCCAGGATGTCAGAACAAATCATTCTTCGGCGTTCCTTCTGTTCAATTGTGAGACACTTTGGAACCATTTTTGAACACACTTTGTTCATGTTGAAACTTTCATGAAGAATCTGCCTAACACTTTCCTTGTCAACTCCTGTTAACTCAGACACTTTTCTGATTGTTAAACGGCGATCTTGTCGAACAAGTTTACCGATTTTTTCAATGTTTGCATCAGTTTTTGCTGACAATGGTCTGCCAGTGCGAGTGTCATCACTGGTGTCTTCGCGGCCATCTTTAAATCGTTTAAACCACTCAAACACTTGTGTTCGCGATAAACAATCATCGCCGTACACTTGTTGTAACATTACAAACGTTTCACTTGCAGATTTTCCTAGTTTGAAACAAAATTTGATGTTAACACGCTGTTCTTTCTGTACACTCAACATTTTCCGACGCACAGACAAAACGTCAACTACTTAAAACAGACGCCACGGGCAGACTGAGTGCAGGAGGCAGATGAAACTCGAGCAGTAGGCGGAGCGAGAGTCACGTGACAGGCCACGCGACTTTCAGCCTTATTGCATTCGTTTTATTGTTTCACCAGTACTAGTCCGGTTTTATTCTAGCCACACCTCGTACATGTAATTCCATTTTATACAGTGTAAGTGACTTGAGCTCTAGTCAATGTAAGTTAGCAAATAATGTCATATCTTACAATTGCATATTCAGTTTACTTCTCATAAGTTATTACACATTCAGTCATTGAGTAAAGGGGCTGTGATTATGAAAAGTACTTCCTTATTACTACAACACAATTATTTCATTTTTTAAATATCATAGTAATGTTTAGATGATGTTCATCGAATAGAAAACAGTAAATAGCATCACAAGCTCAGTATCATCAGATGTTAAAAGGTCTGTGTATGGAGTCAGAATTATTTGGAGTCAGAATCAAATGGAGTCAGAATCGTTTGGCCATGTATAACTAATCACAACAGCAAAATAAATACAACATTCAAAAGACATATCCTATAAGGCAGCTAATAATAACATAACTTACGCTAAGTAGCTGGGAGAATGGTTCATTAATCGAATAAGAAGCAAATAACTTCAAGAGAAAAAATATCATCATCTTACAATCATTAACTTAACTTGATAGAATTGGCACTGAATCACTGTCTATAAGAACCAAAATAGAAAGCCTGAGGTAAAATTATTTAAATAGAAAGACATTAAAGTATTGAAGTAACTTATATTACGCAATTATGAACAATATGCATAAAAATGTAGCTGATCAACTTGCATCAAGGCGAGAAAAAACTACAAGCTGAAAAGAAAAAGTTGTCAAAATGCATATCATATTCATATATAAATCATGGATCAGTGCTTGTAACACGACTGTGTACTTCTGGAATGTCTAGTTCTCTGTAACACACCACAGTAACATTTCTATTGTTAGAGCGTAACTCACTCACTTCGTATGTTATACTCCAATCTGAAATTATTGTTTAGTTCATACAAACGTACAGAGTTCTGTATTCTTTTTTGTTATTTCTGCACTAGAGGAAGAGTTAAACAATAAAAAGACACATACAAAAAATAAAGTAAAGAAAATGGAAACAGTAATAAGTGGAAAAATAAAACGTTTCGTTGTGACAGTTTCATTTTACAACTTCACATAGCTAGAAAATTCATTTCACGCATTCCTCACATAATCCAGCGGTAGAGAAAAAATCTTCGTAAAACTATCCATGTTCATTAGTTGACAGATAGATCCGTGTATGCACCCTTATCTCTAAATAGGCAAAAAGATAAAGGTATCATCTTATAAAGGCACATTTGCATGCCGTGCGTGAGTTTCCTCAGAAACGCGAAATCTTAATTAAATAATTAATCTCTGACAAATAAATAAAGCCTATGGCACAGAACTGCAGCGCTATGTCGCTGATAAAACAAAATACAATAGGACACTTTTGTGTTTCTTGGAGAAGAAGGAGGTCATGTACAACAACTGGTGCGGGAAGCACGTATATTTTATTAACTGGCACACCGCCATATTTGATGTTATATTAGAACACTGCGAGTTGCAATCTTACTAGGCACTCGATTCTGTAAAGAACTTATATTTATGAAAGTAAGTAGAATTATTTAACTGTAGGCTTATTCGTTGAATATATCTGATTTAACTAACTGCGTAAACTTTTTTTATGTTTAGTAGACAGTCACCTCTGTACGACGTATTGACATGGCTGGCAAATTATTCTAATATTGAGATTTATATTTTGAGACCGCACCTACCGCAGCAGTTTTTGGAAACGATTTAAATACGAAGTCCGATTATTTGAATCACATTTCACGGTCAACTACGAATAACATTGCATTTACGAAAAATCCATTGTCAAGCGTCTGATACCAAATAATTGAACGTCCACGTTCCAGATAAGCAAATATTAATTACAACCAATCACTATCATACATATACAATAATTAATATTTTATTTATTTTATATTGGCGACTGCGTGTCGGACTTGTTATTTTGTCATTTGTTACATTGTTCTCTTTGTTTCATGTGAAAAATCAACTTTCTGGACCTGGACGTGAATGTATGAGAAATAACAAAAATCTGAAGATATTTACCAATTCTAAAATTTTGCGGGAAGACGCAATGAAGCTTCCAGCAAAATAAGGTAAGACGCAGCATCTTTGCATTGGCAGGCTTGACCAGACGCATAATTCAGTGTATTAGCTCTTCAGTAGATTCTGTAGTATTTCTTTCACGCGTAGCAGTTTTCAGTGATAAATTTCATTCTCAGTACCTTTCCTTAATCAACAACTTCTGCAACAATACCAATACACGAGTGTACAATATGGCCGACTTCTGTACGATACGTTGTAACATGGCCAGCAGCCATTAAGAATAATCCGATATTCAGTTTACATTTTCAAATTAACAAACAGCCATTGTTGCTACGAGCAATTCATGTTCAACTGCATTTTATTTTAAAACCAGTGTCAAACTTTAATTTCTTGAAGCATACCATACGTGTGGCATGGTCATAACTAGAAAACAATACGCAAAGATGGAACAGCAAAGTCATACTATTCAGACGCAATCCGACTCGGACGAGAGACAAATGTTAGAAAACGACTTTACGACAGCAACCGGTAGTGGCGATTCATCAAATATTGACGCAACTGTTAACGGAAAATTGTGACTATAGGCCGTCCACCACAAAAATTTCAAAGTCTCAGTCAGAGCCCATGTTAATACATGACGTCACGTCTAATGACGCGGCGGGGGCAGAGACCCTGCAAACAGTAAACATTGCCAACATGTTACAACTGCTAATGAAACAAAACGCAGAAAATATGGCAACCTTAAGGATGCAGAACGCGGAAAACCTGACAACCTTTAAGACACAAAATGAACAGTTAAAGACACAAAATGACGAAATTAAATCTGACATAGCAATCAAGGCATGTAATGACACTTTATGTAAACGTGTGGAACTTACAGACGCCACACTGACCAAACAGATGACTGAACTCAGTACGAAATTTTCCAAGCTTAATACCAGACAAGATAAGACTACAAATGACGTGGCACTTTTACAGACACAAGTAAAAAACCTTAATGTCACGTGTGAAGCTCTTACTGAACAAATTCAAACATATCCTTCAGTACATGACAACCTTGAAAAACGAATTACTGACGTGCAGAATAAATTTGGCGATGTTGAACAACAACTGACTGACAGATTACAATCTGATGCCACAGCTCATTTTCAAAATAATAATAAAGAATTTCATGATTGGGTAGAGAGCAAAGACAAACATTTTGATAGATGCATACGTGAAAATTTACCAACAATTGTGCACGACTCCGTAGCGGAATACATCACTAATAACAAACAGCTGATTAGTGACGCAGTACAATCCGTCACTGCACCCATGAGACAATTCACCGATCAACCACAGTCTGAATGTAACGAAAATATCAGTCAAAATGTACAGTTCAGAAACCAATATACATGCGAGTATGACGCACACATACCGCACACGACAAACACACAAGAACAAAACACACCACGACTACAACACATACCACGATGTGGAAACACAAACACAAGCTATTATCATGGTAAACCACAGCAACATTATCGTAATTACTCGCCATCTGAACATTACAGTAATTACAGTGGAACAAATCCATATCATAATGCAAAGGAAGAAGAAAGCTTAATAAAACACAGGCAATTTCAGACTTTTATCCCACAAAAACGAACCATTCATCCGGTGATTTTTCTTAAATCTTTTAGTAACGCATTTCCACGCACTTGGAGTGACCGGAAAAGGATTTCATATATTGTCGGTTACATCCAAGGCGATGCAGCTGTCTGGGCATACAGTCAAGCTGACGTATGTACCACGTACAGTGAGTTTGAGCGTGCCTTTCTCAACAAATTCTGGTCGCAATCCGTCCAGGAGCGACTCAGAAGACAAATTTTAGAACCTGAAACTTTTAACAGTAAAAATGGTAACTTACGCAGATATTTTGAAAAATACTTGAACATGGGACATTTTTTGGACGAACCAGTCGCAACACGTGATATACTCCGTGCGTTGAAGGCCAAATTGCCTTTCAACATTAAAGAAAAACTCTTACATATTCCGGATGACGATCCAGATTATTTTTTAACGGCTTTAGATGCGGTTGACATGTTACTAGTAGATCAGCGCTTCGCGCGGCAAAACAGCAGCCACAATGTTTATACTAGTGGTATGCGAAACATGCAGGCTTGCCAACTCAATTCTGGCGCGCCCACAGTTGGATACGCGGTACAGCAAAAACAGCAAACTCACATGCCGTCTCAATACTGAAATCAAAATCAACACGCGTATTCCAATACAAACAACAGTTACAACAGTAATAACACTTCATGCGGCAATCCATACAAAAGGCACCGCGGTAATAACAACAACGGTAACAACGGATACAAATATAACAACAAAAACACAAACAGAAATAGAAACAGTAATAACTACGAGTCAAGACAGCATCAAGGCTGGACTCGTAGCGATCAATACTTTCATTCAAACACTGCTTTACCACAGCAGCCACCAGGACAAAATTGGAGCATACCTTACGACCGACAGGTAAGTTATAATGCGCAACAGCAACAACAACCGCGAAAGTGTGGAGATCACAACAGGCAATATCCGAATGTGAATATAATAGAAATGACACCTGATACACAACCTCAATCTGTGTCAGTACCTAATACAAATGCTAATCCAACAAACTAGAAACAGTCACTTCTATGCCCCGGGTCGTGGCTGAAGAATTCTTGGGGGGGGGGGGGGGGGGGGCGACTTCAATGTTAATCAGTTATTTGACACCACCATTGAACAACAAAATATTGATATGCCTAATAATTGTAAACAAAAACTACCTGTTTTATTTCTAAGATACAACCACAATGAGAATATATCAGATGAACCGTTTGCAAGACAGTACACAATGTCGTTGAAACACAAATGAAATTGTTTTAGCCTCTACTACTGGTGTAGTACGTGGGATTCCAACTATTATTATCTTCGATACAGGTGCAGCTGTGAGCGTTTCGTCTTTTAATTTCTATAGAAAGATGTGTGAATTGGAGCCTGTGCCTGAGTTTCCTGCCCAAAACTGTAAAATAACTACTGCTCTAGGTAATAAGTCATGTAGGGTTACGAAGCAAGTTTTTGTAAACATTAAAATAGGTAATGGAACCGTACAATGGCCATTCCTGGTTGTACAAAACCTCGTGACAAATTGCATATTAGGAATAGATATTATGAGCGAGAAGGACTGCATTATAGACTTCTCCAAAGGTAAATGTATTTTAAATGATAAAGGCAGTGTAATTATTATTGATTTGGACAGGAGAACTCTAAAGCATGACAAACGCTGTACAGGGTACAAGGTTCAGTTAGCACTTGACAAAGACATTCAAGACACGCACACACACTCATCTGATACAGAGCTAATGGACTTGAAAACATTGCTTGATCATAAGATAAATGAAGCTACAGCTCTGTGTACATGAACGTATGAAACTACAGGAAGTGCTATCCAAATATTTACAAGTTTTTACCAAACGATTAGGTGTTATCAACACGTATGTGTACAAGATTGAAGTTAAGCCTCACAAGATCTTCTACCACGAGACACATAACGTACCGTTATCTCAACGACCTGCTGTGTGGCAAGAACTAAAGCAAATTACAACATAGATAATAAGTAGTATAGAAATTTTCATTTCAGCTGTACCAGTCACGCAGTTGAAGACAGAAGAACTTCTCTTTCAACGCCGCAGCATTACCAAGAAGACTGAATATTAAGATAAAATTTATGATGACGTAGCAGTGAATGATACATTAATTTTTCACGGAACATACGTGACTGTAGGTATCACTGACTTGGTATGACACCTGACGAACCGACAGACGTCATCTGTGAAGCGATCTTTTACTTCGAGAAATAGATTAGACGCACATCTCTCAGCAAGAAAAGCATCTACCAGTAGCCAAGGCCACACAGACACTATAAACACACTCACAAAACGCGAGGAATCTAACAGTTTTCCTTCCCTTATTATTTTGAATATTTATTGAGTAGTGAAAACGCCTGGTCTTGCCTACTGATGTAATGAATGTTGTGTCTAACCTATCTTAATTTCAGATGACATCACAAAAAAACATCGATAAAATCCCAGCAAAACCGTTAAAGAGAACTTAAATATCTGCAATTCATGTAATCAAATGTGACACAATGTAATAATTTATAGCTATGTAATGATGATGTAAACATGTTTATGTGTAACTGTATTATGTTTATGCTAAGAAAATATGTGACGTGTATATGTATGATTACTTATGTTTTTTTTTAAAAAAAAAGATGTATAATGTAACTGTTACTATGTGAAAATTTGAACGATAACGAGTGCCAAAATGTTAAAAACTTTTAAAAAAAATTGCATAGTGAACCACTGTTCACGGACATTAACGTACATTACTAAGTCTGCAACTACGCAGAAACCTATGTGAAAGAAACCGTTAATGCCATTCATCATGCATCGTACCTTTGTAAACGCGATGAACGATTTCTTTGATTAGTAACTACGAACATTTAGGTGAGCTATATATAGCAAAAAATTGAAAATGTGAAGTGCGTAATTAGTGCATCGTCTAGTGACATTACTACGGTATCTAACTTCAAGATGTTAACTGGATTAAATGGTCACAACGTGCCTGTCCAGAAAACAACACGACGAGTGGAAGAATTTTGGTTGGAACTTCAGGGAATGGAATGTTCTCGAAATGTGACGGACACACTTAGCTGGACTGTCCAAGAATCGACGCCAGCTATGTGCCGTCCGAGGTTCTGCAACCAAGCTTCCACGGAATATCGAAAACGAACTGCATATGGACCAATTACTCGACGGGTCACGTCTGATCTGTAATAAACAATGCTTTTTGTTACAACGAACTGCATCACAACGACTATAATGGAAATAGGAAATGGACATGCTTATGTATCAATTACGATCTTATACAGCGGTGTTACTGTGATCAAAAAACTTTACCACGACGACACGAACCTGTGAAAAATTATTGGTCAGCAGATGAATATAAACTGTAATAACGACACGATGTGTATAGGTCAACGCACCTGAAGCAAAAAGACATTTTTCTTTGAAGCATTTCAATGCAATACTATTTAACTAAGAACATTCAACAATCTAAAGTTGTATTGTATTATAACAAATATTGTAATTTTAAAACTAAGTTACCTGTCATAGAATGTACTCCATATGTAATCTTGGTAGAATATTTCCTTTATGCAACGACTAAGAAACGCGCGCGCACACGAACAATATGAACTGCAATACTGTGCCGCGTGATCTAAATTTACGATATAACGGCAGTGCCGGAGTCACACAGATGCTTCTGCGCATGCGCGCACTCTATTTTGCCAAGATAAGAACTTTTACGGCGCACGCGCGTCATTCAAATCTTGTATATAATATACTGTATAATGTATGTCATGTAAATAGTTGTAGATAACTTAGATTTTCTTGTACCTTTAGGTGAATTGCTCGCCTGCAGGTGTGTCCTTTCGCCTCGCAATTCAGGGGGCAATATAATGACACATTTGCATGCCGTGCGTGAGTTTCCTCGGATACGCGAAATCTTAATTAAATAATTAATCTCTGACAAATAAATAAAGCCTATGGCACAGAACTGCAGCGCTATGTCGCTGATAAAACAAAATACAATAGGACACTCTTGTGTTTCTTGAAGAAGGAGGAGGTCATGTACAACAACTGGTGCGGGAAGCACGTATATTTTATTAACTGGCACACCGCCATATTTGATGTTATATTAGAACACTGCGAGTTGCAATCTTACTAGGCACTCGATTCTGTAAAGGATTTATATTTATGAAAGTAAGTAGAATTATTTAACTGTAGGCTTATTCGTTGAATATATCTGATTTAACTGTGTAAACTTTTTTTATGTTTAGTAGACAGTCACCTCTGTACGACGTATTGACATGGCTGGCAAATTATTCTAATATTGAGATTTATATATGTGGTTCATGGTGTGGGTTCCTGTAGTCATGTCCAAGTTCATGAACCACGGGCAGAGTGGCCAAGTAAGTGGTCCCGACAGTCGGGATACCAGTTACTTTGGAATAAGGCTGGGCATCTCGGACATATTCTGAGTCGTGGTCACCTTTGTGCTCATACGGCAAAGACTACCAAATCCACCGGTTAGTCCCTCAGCCGTTAGGGGTAAAACCCAATGGGACTCAGGGCAAGTAAGGCTAGCAACCTGCTTCCCTGGTACTTTAAATATGATGCTGGCAACAATCAGAGCAAAATGCCTCGGACCTTTGGAGGTGACGGAGTCCCACCTCTAACTGACAAACCAGGGGCTCCTAAGATACGACTTGGCAAACAAATGGTAATGAGATGGGGAGCTATTGATATCAATGGGGGCTACTCTTGGAAGAAGGTAGAGCTGGCAGAGGCTGCAAGTAAGATGGGGCTGGACGTTTTAGCTGTTAGTGACATTCGGGTAAGGGGTGAGAAAGAAGAAGATGTGGGAGAATACAAGGTCTACTTGTCAGGAGTCAAAGCAGGAATAGCACAATGGGGTGTAGGGCTTTACATCAGGAAAGAAATGGAACCCAGCGTAGTTGCAATAAGGTATGTAAACGAACGACTGATGTGGATAGATTTGACAGTGTCTAGCAAGAAAATTAGGATTGTGTCAGTATATTCGCATTGTGAAGGGACTGATCAAGATAAGATGGATAGTTTTTATGAGGCACTCAGTGATGTAGTTGTTAGAGTAAAGGACAAGGACAGTGTTCTGCTCATGGGTGATTTTAACGCCAGGATTGGAAATCGAACAGAAGGGTATGAAAAGGTTACGGGTAAATTTGGAGAGGATATGGAGGCCAACAGGAACGGGCAGCAACTCTTGGATTTCTGTGCCAGTATGGGCTTAGTAATCACAAACTCCTTCTTTAAACATAAGAACATTCACCGGTATACTTGGGAAAGCAGGGGAACCAGATCTGTCATTGACTATATAATAACAGATCAGGAATTCAGGAAGGCTGTGAGGGACACACGTGTATTCAGGGGATTCTTTGATGACACTGATCATTATTTAATCTGCAGTGAAATTGGGATTGTGAGGCCGAAAGTGCAGGAGGTCAGGTCCATATGTAGGAAGATAAGAGTGGAGAAACTTCAGGATAAGGAAATCAGGCACAAGTACATAACAGCGACCTCAGAAAGGTACCAGTTAGTTGAATGTAGTCAATTACAGTCATTGGAAAATGAATGGACAAGGTACAGGGACACAGTACTAGAAGTGGCTAAAGAATGTCTTGGAACAGTAGTGTGTAAAAGTAGGAGGAAGCAAACAGCTTGGTGGAATGACACAGTCAAGGCAGCCTGTAAAAGGAAAAAGAAGGCGTATAAAAAATGGCTACATACTAGAACTCAGGTAGACAGAGAAAGTTATGTTGAAGAAAGAAACAAAGCCAAAGAGATAATTGCAGCATCCAAGAAGAAATCTTGGGAAGACTTTGGAAACAGGTTGGAGACATTGGGTCAAGCTGCTGGAAAACCATTCTGGAGTGTAATTAGCAGTCCTCGAAAGGGAGGTAAGAAGGAAATGACAAGTATTTTGGACAGGTCAGGAAAACTGCTGGTGAATCCTGTGGATGCCTTGGGCAGATGGAGGGAATATTTTGAAGAGTTGCTCAATGTAGGTGAAAATACGATCAGTAATGTTTCAGATTTCGAGGTAGAATGGGATAGGAATGATGATGGAAATAGGATCACGTTTCAGGAAGTGGAGAAAATGGTCAATAGATTGCAGTGCAATAAAGCAGCTGGGGTGGATGAAATTAAGTCAGAACTCATCAAGTACAGTGGAATGTCAGGTCTTAAATGGCTACACAGGATAATTGAAATGGCCTGGGAGTCGGGACAGGTTCCATCAGACTGGACAAAAGCAGTAATCACACCAATCTTTAAACGTGGAAACAGAAAAGATTGTAACAACTACAGAGGTATCTCTTTAATCAGCGTTGTGGGTAAAATCTTCTCAGGTATTGTTGAAAGGAAAGTGCGAGTTTTAGTTGAGGAGCAATTGGATGAAAATCAGTGTGGGTTTAGGCCTCTTAGAGGTTGTCAGGACCAGATCTTTAGCTTACGACAAATAATGGAGAAGTGTTATGAGTTGAACAGGGAATTGTATCTATGCTTTATAGATCTAGAAAAGGCATATGACCGGGTTCCTAGGAGGAAGTTATTGTCTGTTCTACGAGATTATGGAATAAGAGGCAAACTTTTGCAAGCAATTAAAGGTCTTTACATGGATAGTCAGGCAGCAGTTAGAGTTGACGGTAAACTGAGTTCATGGTTCAGAGTAGTTTCAGGGGTAAGACAAGGCTGCAACCTGTCTCCACTGTTGTTCATATCATTTATGGATCATATGTTGAAAACAATAGACTGGCTGGGTGAGATTAAGATATGTGAACACAAAATAAGCAGTCTTGCATATGCGGATGACTTAGTTGTGATGGCAGATCGATTGAAAGTTTGCAGAGTAATATTTCAGAGTTAGATCAGAAATGTAAGGACTATGGTATGAAGATTAGCATCTCCAAAACGAAAGTAATGTCAGTGGGAAAGAAATATAAACGGATTGAGTGCCAAATAGGAGGAACTAAGTTAGAACAGGTGGACGGTTTCAAGTACTTAGGATGCATATTCTCACAGGATGGCAACATAGTGAAAGAACTGGAAGCGAGGTGTAGCAAGGCTAATGCAGTGAGTGCTTAGCTACGATCTACTCTCTTCTGCAAGAAGGAAGTCAGTACCAAGACTAAGTTATCTGTGCACCGTTCAATCTTTCGACCAACTTTGTTGTATGGGAGCGAAAGCTGGGTGGATTCAGGTTACCTTATCAATAAGGTTGAGGTTACGGATATGAAAGTAGCTAGGATGATTGCAGGTACTAGTAGATGGGAACAATGGCAGGAGGGTGTCCACAATGAGGAAATCAAAGAAAAACTGGGAATGAACTCTATAGATGTAGCAGTCAGGGCGAACAGGCTTAGATGGTGGGGTCATGTTACACGCATGGGAGAAGCAAGGTTACCCAAGAGACTCATGGGTTCAGCAGTAGAGGGTAGGAGGAGCTGGGGCAGACCAAGGAGAAGGTACCTGGATGCGGTTAAGAATGATTTTAAAGTAATAGGTTTAACATCAGAAGAGGCACCAATGTTAGCACTGAATAGGGGATCATGGAGGAATTTTATAAGGGGGGGCTATGCTCCACACTGAACGCTGAAAGGCATAATCAGTCTTAAATGATGATGATGATGATGATGATGATGATGATGATGATGAGATTTATATTTTGAGTCCGCGCCTACCACAGCAGTCTTTGGAAACGATTTAAATACGAAGTCCGATTATTTGAATCACATTTCACGGTCAGCTACGAATAACATTGCATTTACGAAAAATCCATTGTCAAGCGTCTGATACCAAATAATTAAACGTCCACGTTCCAGATAAGCAAATATCAATTACAACCAATCACTATCATACATATACAATAATTGATATTTTATTTATTTTATTTATTTTATAATCTGTAAGCGCTAGTGTTTCATACAGGTTAGATTTTCGTGTTTTGTGAAGTTTTCAGTGTATATAGCAGGTCTGATTGGTATCTCAAACAGTAATTTGTGTTCTTTTCATAATACATATCTCTTAACGTCATAAAGCATCTCATCAGTAGCAACAAAACTTCAGTAGTACTACCCTCCTCATGATAAAATAAATCTCTTTTGAAAATAGCACTGTGACTCTACCTTCGAATAAAGTGTGCACAAACAGAACCTCCAGGTTTCTAGTACAGATTTGGGTTGCTTCGTTTAAAGAGTATACATTCCTCACCATGTCTTTTTCCATAAATAGCTGCAAAAAATGCATCCTCACTAAATCATTTGTAAGACCTCATCAGTCTTCCTCAGAACAACATATTTCATAAAACATCAGCGTAATATACGTCGAATCATAATACATTTCAAATCATAACACACTTCACATAACTGCACCATAATATGCCATAGTTTCGCCATAATAAACCATAATTCGTAACATCATAAGCTTCACCAGGCAGTCCAGATAAAAAATTCCTCATCATATTTCATATCCTTATCGCACAGTATTTCCTAGATTCATCATATATATGCATACAACTCTTCAAAGGACTTCCTATATAGCAGAATAGGCATCAGTCAGAAATGTTCCTTGTTAACCTACTGCCCATTAGAAACACCTTTTCTCAGTTCAGAACCACTCACACACAGTCTCCCCTTCAAAATAAAGCTAGCTGTTACACTTCTAGAATTCATGACTTACTTCACAAAATATGTATCTACAGAATAAATCATCTCATGCACTTTCCCCGAAAATAACACAGTAATCTGTCCGGTAAACGTAAAGCAAAATGTACATAACAAGTTACCACAAGACACAAGGAACTTCATTATATATGCCAACTATCTTCCTGATACTATCACTCTCTAGACCCTATATTAAAATGTAGAAGTATCTCTTAACAACTAAAGATATGGTTTTGTAAGACCTTAATTATGTCTGTAGTACTTTATGGTTCTCAAACCTAGAGCACTCGAAAACAAGACCTTAACCGACTGCTTACATTTGAAAGGAACGTCCTCAGGACAATATTTGGATCAGTCCGAGATCAGACTACTGGAGAATGGAGAAGACGCCATAATACAGAATTAGAAGAGCTGTACAAGGAGCCTAACAACTTGGGAATGATGAGAAGGAAAAGACTGCAACGGGCTGGACATGTAGTTAGAATGGAGGCAACAAGGTGGCCCAAAATTGCAATGGACTGGATCCCGCCAGGCAGCAGACTAGTGGGAAAAACTAGAAAGAGGTAGATCGATGGAGTGAGAGAGGACTAGTTGCAATGCAGCCTGGAGTCACGAAAAACTGGAGACCGGTAGCAGAAGGCAGAGACATATGGAGACCTGTAACTGTGGTAGCGCGCAGTCCTCTGGGCCTGATCGCGTGAATGTACTAATTATCTTCCTGAATTAAAAAATGATTATCTTATAACCTCTAAACCAAATCTACTCTATTATACCAAGATCTCAAAAGAAAAGTTCCAAACTCATGAAATAAAATAATAGTATTACATTTCAGTCAGATGCTTCACCAGCTGACTAATACCAGCTGAATACAAATTGCTCACAGATGGCTTACCATTCCCTATCGTGGTGGTGGTTGTTGGGATGTTTAAGGGGGACTAAACAGCTGAGGTCATCAGTCCCTATCGTCATAGCGCAAATATGGACTAATTCGACTGTATTATAACTTTGTTACACCATGCTTACCAAATTCAAAGTACTTTTCTTCACACAACACAAATCACGGATCATCACTATTCTTTAAAATTCCCTATTAAGCAGACTGAAAGAGATACATTAACAGGTATACAGATTAGCTGAAGAGTGTTAGACAGTGCAATAATCTAAAGTACGAGTACAAAAAAATGCACTGCAACAGCTGGAGCACCTATGCATCACTACTGCATATGTTTAGCAAAGTACAGTAAACCCCTTAGGGTACTATCCTTTGCACATACATGATACATGATGAAGACCTTTTGATTCATGTGTGATCCGCTGTATGCGAAAAGGACCTTCATACAGCAAGAAAAACTTGCTGCTTAAAGACTTTCCTTTATGAGATAGACGATGCGATTTGAGCAACCATTTCTGACCTACATGTCAACTCTTGATGTTCATTTGTGGGTTCTGTAGCTGCTTCCTTTTCTCTGCGATTTTCTCGATGTTCTCCAATGCTAAATTAATTGTTTCATGGAGTCTTAAACGTCGCTGTGTAGAGAAGACTACTAACTGTTTTATACGATCTGGTGGTGGTTTATTCTTTAATACAAGGAGCGGAGGCACATTGCGAAAAAATCTTAAATTTCTTTACTATGAGAAAATGTTTGTAATCAAAATCATCGATTTTCTGAACTGATGAGTTTTGTCGCGTACAGTAACTCGCGTTCCAGTCATTGTATCCTGCAAACATATCACGTTCACGGGAGAAGTGATTAGTATTTCCCAAATTAGTGCGTTAATTGTGATAATTATTGAAACTACTGGTATCGTTAACACGAACGATCTTTTCATCGATATTGGAAAGCTGTTCCTGAATATTTCTAACGTCACGTGTATTTTGCTGATTTATTGTCATCTGCTCTTCTTTGAAACGTTGCAGAGACAGGAATTCTTCGGTATCAGCGAACGGAAAAGGCTGAGTATCGTCTGACATTCTGTCTGAATTATTGTTCGTCTGAGTCACTCTCTCGGATGATCCTTCGACACGTTTTGCAACAGTCATCAACTGATTTTGCGTCTCTGAAGCTTCATTGTTAATCTGTAACTGTGATGACTCGAAATTTTGTGCTAATTCCTCTATTAGGAAGTTCTTGTTGTGAGTTCTGTTGTCTCAACTCAAAAATAACAACAGTCTGTACATGGTTCATATCAGACTTGAGTTCCTCGCGTATCTGAGTCTTCAACCGTTCTCAGATTTCCTCTTTTCCGATTTAAATTGTCATTGATCTCATCCCGAAACAATTTGAAGTTCTCTTCCTGTTTGCTGCTAAATTCGTTGATCTTGCCACGAAGTTCGTCATTAATTTTTTTTTATCTCATGATTAAATTCTCTAATTTCATTACTGGATTTTCTAAACCATTCATTATTCGGTTTTCTCATCTCATCAAGTTGAGCTAGTACCAACTGTGTAACATTATTACTGAAAGAGGGGAATAAAAAATTCTTTTGGTCTGTATAATTAGAAGCAATACCTGATACACTCATAACAAAATCAGATTGCATTACGGTATTTTGATCGCCTGAACTGCGTGTAGTTCCCTAGAGCTCGTCAAGCATGACTGGCAACTAACAGACTGCACTCTGATTATTAACAGTATTGTTCGAAAGTTCCCTGACTTCATTACGCTGAGAAGAATTTTCTACTTCTGTCTCAAATTTTCCAACACTTCATTTGAAACTACCTCTACAGTCTTGTCCATTCCTCCTGTGCTCTAGTTCTCATTGTCGTTGTAGCAATAAAGAACATAATAAAACATGCGAAACAACTAATTTTCACAAAACTGTTAACTGCTACAGAATAAGTTCTGAACTAGAAAATCGCTGAAGTAAAAAGTTTTGAATTAATCCGAAGCAACGAAAGTGATATGCAAAACTACTGATCAAGTACTATTACATAAAATTTTGCAAATGCAGTAGCAAAACGAAGCATCTCTAACTGCAAAATCGTCCAACGAAATGAAATCCTGGCAGAAAAATCGACAGGTGAAACTTGTTAAATTTTAAAAGACGTATAGAAATGTGTGACAGTGCATCTCTGACAATAATAGAACTCTGATGAAGAACAAAAAGAAAGAGAAATAAATTATTCCTGCTACAAATCGTAAAGGAAACTAATTCCCAATCATCTGTCTACGAGTTTTAAAATATTCCCTAACAACTCCTAACAATTTTTCTGTAACGCTCCTCTACGTAACGGAGAACTGACCTCGTCTTGCCGCTGCAACATGCTAAAAATATTTCAAAAATAATACTGCAATCTATGCAGAGTGCAATGCATGGTCACAATAACTGCAACAACTACTATCATTTTTTTACAAATAAATTGAATGATCAGGAGGGCCTTAGTCAGCTAGCCTTAAACGGCGTAAAAGAAAGAAACAAGCCAATAATGACTTTCATTTACCAGATTCGCAAAATAGATTGTTTAAATACTGACAAACTTTACACAGACTTTAATTATTCCACAATGTCTATACTCAAAAAACACAGCACTGTCCACAACAAAGATACGAATATTACTCTCGATGTATGTATACACAAATCTGATAAAATCCCTCCAGCGCCCAGCAATCAGCAAGAACGTGCAACAAAACGGTAAATTACCAAACGCCTCAATTTATAGCAATGTCCCCTCCGGAGCTACTAACACGATCACGGCAGTCTGCGACCTCTCATGTCGCACGGCTTCATCCACCGGAGGCTGCGTCCGACCACTTCCCATTCCCTTCGACAACTCTTAGCTCGCTACTACTCGTGATAATAATATCTCTAACTCGGAGTTTGCGCATGCACACCACAGCAGAATCATTGGTCAACTCTTTGCAAAAAAGTATTAACGTCCAACTTTCATCCCGACAAGTTTCAAAATTTAACATAAGATTCTGCATATCATGATCAGATAGCTCAGGTATTACTGGTTTTGTGATATAACTTTTTTCCCAAGATGACAGACGTCAGAGTGTGTGTGTGTGTGTGTGTGTGTGTGTGTGTGTGTGTGTGTGTGTGTGTGTGTGTGCTATCTTTCCGGTGTTTCTCTGGAAACCGAGGTTTTAAATTCCAGGAGTAACACTGCTGTACCTCTGCAAAGCATTGCCTGAATGGGACCTCTCTCCAGGTCGCTGCCGTATTAACGCCTATGTTGTTCGGTTCCTAATCGTTTTAAGTTCTAAGTAAAGGTGATAACATTAGTAACGATGGTCGTCCAGGGTAGTGCAGAACCGCGATCCATCGCTGAACACACTGCGACACCATTCACCAGCATTCCATGCATGCCGGTCGCAGCACCACTCCATTTGTGTTGTGGTGTTAACGGCAGCCGACTCATAACACGGTAATTCACTAGTCCGGATGCTGCTAGTCTCCAATCAGTGATGGAGCATCACACACAATGTTGTAGGGATTCCATTACTTGTTCTTTGATGGCAGGCGCAGATGCCAACGATTCTTGGAGCACAATACTGCTACCCTCTCTGATGGTACTACATTACCATGTAGTGCAACATGGGGTAACTGTCATATCCGGATTCCCCACAGGCCGGCCGGGGTGGCCGAGCGGTTCTAGGCGCTACAGTCTGGAACCGCGCGACCGCTACGGTCGCACGTTCGAATCCAGCCTCGGGAATGGATGTGTGTGATGTCCTTAGGTTAGTTAGGTTTAAGTAGTTCTAAGTTCTAGGGGACTGACGACCTTAGAAGTTAAGTCCCATAGTGCTCAGAGCCATTTGAACCATTTCTGATTCCCCACAAGTCTGGATAGTGTACCATTCTACCAGACGGCTAAACGCTGCTGATAACTTTGTCTCATACAAGTGCACGGCGTCTGCGTCTCCTTTACAGTGATCACTCAACGTCTGATGTTCACGCCCCTTATATACACTGACAACTCTGCTGTGAACACTAAACACGAAAACTCTACTGCACCCTAGTGACCGTTCTAGTCGTCACAGAAAATTGCAACTTTATTCACTTACAAACCCACCGAGAGTGCATACGTGACGAATTTACACTGATATCCGACCATATGTTCTGGGCAGTTTACATTTTGTGTCAGGAGAGTACCTTTTTAATTTTTCTATAGTTTAAAATCAGCATGTAATTTTTCTGTTTGTGAAAAATTGTTGTTTACTAATATTATCACCTTTACTTAGAACTTAAGAGGACGAGGAACGGAACGGCATGCGCGTTAGTATTGTACAGTGGTCCCACGTATCAAAGAGGAAGAGACTCGGCGCCCGCTCCGCCGGATGCAGGGCTAGTTGCCAGAATTCGACCAAATCTTATCGATACACATTCGCCAGGGACCACCTTCAGACTGCCGTTATTCATCTGTCCTGCACAAAAAAGTTGCGCTCTTCCACGGACAGAAAGCATGTCCCTTTTCCTCTGCGACCCTAGATCACCGTTCACGGTTCGAATCGCGACTTTGCAGATTTTTTGACTTCTGCTTTTCTCATTTATTACGAGATGGTATCCAATAGTTCATGAAACATAGTAACTGAAATTATTACGAATTAGGTAGGTCTTTTTCTGCACCAACGTCTTCAGAATAAACTCCTTAGGAGCCAATAAACCGTCTCCTATTTTACTGCCATTTTTCAATTGCTTATTGGATGTCTTTCTTTGCAAATGTTTTGGTACCTGCTCTGATACCGCTTGAATCTCCTCCCCTGCATCAAATCCTTGCACCTTAAATTTGATTTTGAAATTGGTGAAGAGGAAGAAGTCAGACGGAGTGCAGTGGTAGGTGAAGAACTGTCGTCTTGTTCCTATCCAAATCTTTCTGAATAATGCAAGCCGTATGCAGTCTTGCGGCATCACGACAATGTATCCATTCGTTCGTACGCCACTTCTATGGACAGTTTTTCCACATGCACCACCTCAAATGTCGTATAACTTCTGGACGTAACTCTTTATTGACTGTCTAGGCGAGATGGACAAGTTCTTTATGAACAATCCCTCAATGTATATAAACTTGCTTCAAGAAGGGTTTAATGTCACTCTTGAGTTTTCAAATTGTCTTTTTCCGAGGTAAAGAAGGACTCATCCACTGCGACGATTGCTGCTTAGTTCTGGGGCCATAGACGCAACCCAACTTCCACCGCCAGTGAAACCCTTTGATAGGAAGTTGAGATCCGTAATTAAATTTTGACTCTGTAGCAGAGAGTGCGCTGATATGAAACTTGCTGGCAGATTAAAATAATGTGCCAGGCCGAGACGCGAACTGGGGACCTTTATCTTTTACGAGCAAGTGCTCTACCGACTGCAGTACCCGAGCATGACTGACGCCCTCTCCTCACAGTACTTCCGGCAGCACCTCGTCTCTCATGTTCCAAACTTCACAGAAGTTCTCTTGTCAACCTTGCAATACAACACTCCTGAAAGAAATGGTATTACGGAGACATGTCTTAGCCACAGCCTACTCCAGCGAGTTTCGCAGGAGAACTTTGTGAAGTTCAAAAGGTAGGAGACGAGGAAATAAAGCTATGAAGAGAGCTTATGAGTCGTACTTGGTTAGCTAAGTCGGTGGAACACTTGCCCGCGAAAGAAACGGTCCCGAGTTCGAGTCTCGGCCGAGCAGACAGTTTCCATCTGCCAGGAAGTTTCACACAAGCACACACTTCTTAGCAGAGTGAAAATTCTATGCTTGAAACATTCCCCGAGCGTGGCTAAGGCGTGTGTCCAGAATATCTTTTCTTCCAATAGTGCTAGTCTTCCAAGTTTCGCAGGAGAATTTCTGCGAACTTTGGAAGGTGAGTGACGAGGTACTGGCGGAAGTAAAACTGTGAGGACTGGACGTGACTTGTGCTTGGGTAGCTCGATCGGTAGAGAACTTACCCGCGAAAGGCGAAGGTACCAAGTTCAAGGCTGCGTCCAGCAATCAGTTTTAATTTGCCAGGAATTTTCAAAGTTCCGATCGTCTTGAAGCAGTTGTTTAAATTCCCTGCAGGTCTCCACGCAACCTTGCTTCATATCCTTTGAAAAAGTCTTGACAAAAATTTCGTTGTAGTATTTCCCATTTTCAGTTCATCTGACAAAATATGTTACATGTACCATATCGTATTCCCAAGGTATCGAAGATTTCTTCGACCATCTGACTACGATATTCCAGATGTGGAAACTTCTTTAGCTCACAACCCTACTAAACAGGAGTTACAAATTATTTAATTACTGTGAAATGCAAACACAGGTTCTAAATGTAGAAGAGATTACGAACCAAGTGATCGTAATCACGTGTTGACTGCGAGCATAATCAGTGAGCCCGTAAATTTGGGAGTAAGAAAGTAATTTTCTCCGTGACTCCGAACGAATCGAAGTGCTGAAAGAAAAAGGATAAAGATGAGAAGATCCGTAAAATTTTGATATTGGTGGAAATCAGTCTACTAAAATAGTCCCAAGACGGTGAATTAAAAATGAAAGGAGAAGTCGTTGCATTCAAACTTGTTCAGAGCCACGCCACTGTGAAAGAACACCTTTCTTCCCACGTCTCTGAATTGGCGCCATCTGGCTTAGCCAACGTAAGAAACTTAAGTCACACGGGATGAGGAAATAAAACTGAAGAACACACATTCTAAGCAGTGTCTAGTAGCAGTCAGTTGGTTTCGATTCATCATGGAAAATGGCGTGCAAGTCTGCCACCATCTTAATATCAGCCGAACTCATCACCTTGAAATAAGATCCGGTCGTATTTCAAGAAGGTGTCGAGTTTCTCGCGATCGCAGTAACAACACGCGCTCCCATTCCGTTCTGCAAGCTGCCTACCAGCAGAACGCCGAGGCTTCTGTGGTAAGCGAGTCGCACACGCACCTACGCCCTCTTCGTGTCTCTATTACTCTCACTGATTATTAACTCGCAAAGCAACTAAATGATCGCAGAGACACTACTCAAAGTTTTACTCTCCCAGCCTATTCGGCATCCGCTGGGACCCACGAGATCGTGCCAGCATTTTATCTTAATTAATGATAATTTGCTTAGAATGTAACTTGAAAATCACAGCTACCGTACTATCAATACAAACAATTCCGCAAAAACCACGCATTCTTGTCTTAGCCTCAGAATTAATATATATGTTTCACACTGCGTCAATCGCTGGGGGAGATCTGAAACTTATATGATTCTTGAAGAATCAAGTTTACCAAGACCGCTAGCAATTCTTTTTATTACTAAGACCGGTCTCAACAGATCTACGCTGTCATCATCTGATCTGAAAGTTACAAAAACAAACTTCCCAAGTGAAAGTTCCTCAGACATATACGAGTTAAGTGGTTGTATGAAATCGTACATGTTTGAGTCACCTTCAATTGGGATGTTTGTTTTTTGTAACTTTTATATCCGATGAAGACAGTGTAGATCTGTCCAAACCAGTCATAGTAATAAAAAGAATTACTAGCGATCTTAGCAGACTTGATTCTTTAAGAACATATAACTTCAGAATTAACTTTTATAATATGATGGAAAAGTATATATAACAGGTTGCCAGCAGACATCCGGCACGAAATTGAGAAGTTCCAGGTATTCAAAAAGAAAACTGAAGAATTACTCACTAGCATCCTCTTATATGCTTCATCAGTTAAATTGTATTCACGCACGTTAATTCCAATTTAAAGTAATGTTCAAATTTAAAATTTCTTTGTTAGCATTAACATAGTTCTCATAATTTGACAGTGGTGAACCATCGAAACAAGAACCCTAAATAAAAATCCCTTGGGAAAATTGATTCACCAGTAACTAGGCTCCTAGCACGTGATTGCATTAAACGCCTCATAGACGTTCACTAATAACTGCGTAATAATGTTGTGACTACGAAGATGTCGTGTCGCTTTTTACCCGAGTTCCTCTGGAGGAATCCTTGCAATTAATTGGTGAGAAACTGGATGAGGAAACAACCAGGCTTTGTCACCACGTGCTGACGTCGACGTACTTTTTATTCAATCAAAAATATTTTGAACAGACTGACGGAGTGGCTATGGGGAGCCCATTGTCCCCAATAGTCGCCAACCTTTTTATGGAAGATTTGGAGGACATGGCGCTGAAGACGGCGTCCTTAAAACCAACCTGTTTCTGGAGCTACGTTGACGATACGTTTATGGTGTGGCCTCATGGGAGAGAAGCTCTTGACCGCCTCCTAGATCATTTTAATTCCCTGCATCCTAGCATCAAGTTTACCATGGAGGTGGAAAGTGATGGAAAGCTTCCGTTTCTGGATGTTCTGGTGTACAGAAAGGATGGTGGGACACTGGGACGCAGTGTTTATCGAAAGCCTACGCACACGGACCGTTACCTGCATGCTTCTAGCTGTCATCCATCGTTCCAGCTTACAGGGTCCTGCGGACGTTGGCGAGAAGAGCTTATGCCATTTCAGATGGAGAAAGCTTGACACAAGAATTGGACCATCTTAAAGTTGTGTTCAAGCAGAATGGCTATACAGATAAACAGATCCGTCGTGCTTTCCAGTTTTGACCATCGCCTGAACCACCAGAAGATACCTGCAAATCGGTGGCTTTTCTGCCTTTTGCTGGGAGCATTTCCTCGAAGATAGGAAGAATTCTGAAAAGATATCATATCAAAAGTATTTTTCGTCCTCCAGCCAAGATTAGAGCGCTTCTTGGCTCTGTTAAGGATGACTTGGGTTTGAAGAAGCCCGGTGTGTGCAAGATCCCTTGCCACTGTGGGAAGGCTTATATTGGTCAGACAATCCGGACCATTCAGGACCGATGTGTTGAGCATCAGCGGCACACACGGCTGCTTCAACCTGAGAAATCCGCAGTCGCGGAGCACTGTCTCCTGAGGGACACAGAATGCTATATGACGCGATACAGATGGTTGCCCCTGCATCTCGCTATTGGGACTGTGTTTTTAAAAGAATCCATAGAGACTCGTTTATCTGACAATCTTATTAATAGAGACAAGGGTTATCTTTTAAGTAAGACTTGGGACCCGGTGTTGCCTGACATTAAAAAACAACGGTCTGTGTTTCGATCGTCGGAATAAAAATTTTTAAAATTTTTTTAATTTTTGACAGCGATATCTCGATTTCGCCTGTTTCCACCATTGGCGGCGCGGTATGTTTACTGCGCTAGAGGGCACTTACGGCACCTTCTCGCGCACGCGTTGTGGGTCTTCTGCGGCCTATATAGGGGCCGCCGCTTGCGCTGGGAAGTCAGTTCCGGCGAGACCGTGAAGCAGCACTCTCACCTGAAAATGGCGGCCAGTTGGACCGCGGAAATATTGTGTCATGAAGACGTTATGATCCAGTTGCATACCCGAGAAGAATATTATCAACGCGTAAAATGTTGTTCGATACTGTAGACTGTTCAATAATATTAAGCAATAATCTTCTGATTCGCCATCTTGCGTGGATAATTGCTCTACTTTGTTGCAAGCAGAAAAGAGGTGGCTGAAAAACTAGAAGGAGCGTCAAATATCACTCACGAAAACTTGTTTTGGAGAATTGTGGTTCAAAGAAAAATAACTGTCATAACTTTTCATGTATTGAGAGTTCAATATTTTCTAAGTTACTGGGAATAGCTGTCTCCATAAAAAAGATATTTTCCCGCCTCACCCCGTTTTGGAATCTGGAGTAAAGAGTTGTTAGTGATTAAAAATTTTCATAAATTACTAGAAATGATTCTGCTAAGCGTCTCCTTTAGCCAAATGTAGAACTACGTGGCTCATCGCAGTGAAAATATACTACAGTTTTAGCAATTCCTGCTATTCGCAAGCGCAGTTTTACCTCAAATTTATGACACGTAGTTATGGAAACGTGTCATGTAATAATACATCCACTAAAGCATTATATTTGGGTAGTTAATATATTCACACATATAAATATTTATGTTTATATCTTTTACTAGCGATTTCGTATTAACGCTACTGACGCTCGTTCGTGTTGTTTTGAAATCATTACGCAACAACAACGAACAGTGAGCACAAAGATGACCAGAGTCTGTAGCACGCTAGAGTCTGGCAAAGATATTGTCAATGCTGCCCACAGACAGCACAATAATTTTAGGCAGAGTAATATATTTCAAAAGTTTTTTATGTTTTCAATTTTATTACGCAACCTCTCAGTCTCACTGTTACACATTCCACTATTGTGCATCCAGCAGGACGGCGCTGTAATATTGATCGTCTAGGAGCCGCTGTGGGTCCCGCTAACAAAATCAAAGACTAAATGTTTGTCTTAACGTCATGCAGGAATTCAAAAACAGCACATTGAGCAAAGCTCTGAAAATAAATAGCTACACTACAGTCCATTAAAATTGCTACACAAAGAAGAAATGCAGATGATAAACGGGTATTCATTAGACAAATATATTATATTAGAACTGACATGTGATTACATTTTCACGCAATTTGAGTGCATAGATCCTGAGAAATCAGTACCCAGAACAACCACCCATGGCCGTAATAACGGCCTTGATACGCCTGGGCATTGAGTCAAACAGTGCTTGGATGGCGTGTACAGGTACAGCTGCCCATGCAGCTTCAACGCGATACCACAGTTCATCGAGAGTAGTGACTGGCGTATTGTGACGAGCCAGTTGCTCGGCCACCATTGACCAGACGTTTTCAATTGGTGAGAGATCTGGAGAATGTGCTGGCCAGGGGAGTAGTCGAACATTTTCTGTGTCCAGTAAGGCCCGTACAGGACATGCAACATGCGGTCTTGCGTTATCCTGCTGAAATGTATGGTTTCGCAGGGATCGAATGAAGGATAGAGTCACGGGTCGTAACACATCTGAAATGTAACGTCCACTGTTCAAAGTGCCGTCAGTGCGAACAAGAGGTAACCGAGACGTGTAACCAATGGCACCCCATACCATCACGCCGGGTGATACGCCAGTATGGGGATGACGAATACACGCATCCAACATGCGTTCAGCGCGATGTCGCCAAACACGGATGCGACCATCATGATGCTGTAAACTGAACCTGGATTCATCCGAAAAAATGACGTTTTGCCATTTGTGCACCCAAGTTCGTCGTTGAGTTCACCATCGCAGGCGCTCCTGTCTGTGATGCAGCGTCAAGTGTAACCGCAGCCATGGTCTCCGAGCTGATAGTCCATGCTGTTGCAAACGTCATCGAATTGTTCGTGCAGATGGTTGTTGTCTTGCAAACGTCCCCATCTGTTGACTCAGGGATCGAGACGTGGCTGCACGATCCGTTACAGCCATGCGGATAAGATGCCTGTCATCTCGACTGCTAGTGATACGAGGCCGTTGGGATCCAGCACGGCGTTCCGTATTACCCTCCTGAACCCACCGATTCCATATTCAACTAACAGTCATTGGATCTCGACCAACGCGAGCAGCAATGTCGCGATACGATAAACCGCAATCGCGATATGCTACAATCCGACCATTATCAAAGTCGGAAACGTGATGGTACGCTTTTCTCCTCATTACACGAGGCATCACAACAACGTTTCACCAGGCAACGCCGATCAACTGCTGTTTGTGTATGAGAAATCGGTTGGAAACTTTCCTCATGCGAGTACGTTGTAGGTGTCTCCACCGGCGCCAACCTTAAGTGAATGCTCTGAAAAGCTTATCATTTGCATATCACAGCATCTTCTCCCTTTCGGTTAAATTTCGCGTCTGTAGTACATCATCTTCCTGGTGTAGCAATTTTAATGGCGAGTAGTGTACTTCTACATCACATAATTTGATAAATAAACCCTCTCTCTCTGATTTAGAACGCAATATATACTTCAAAAACTTTAAAAAGCGCTGCGCGTTGTTGAAATAACTTCCTGACAGTCTTCAAAAAATATTATTGGTAACTGCAACAGACCTTGAGCAATTACAAACCGGTCAGTCCAGAATGGATGCAACACGAAGACTGCATATCCTAAAATGTCGAATTTGTCTTGTTTCCTGGGAAACTAACGGGTGGTTGTGGATACCGTCGTTGCTTGTTCCTCGCCTCCCCTACCGCGCCCCCATACTACTTTTACGAAACGCGCCTCGGGCGTTCTTTACAGTGTACATGCAACAGTGTCTTTCCAGAATCATAAATAAGCGATTTTTTTCCCGCATGTCGCCCTTCTCTCGTCATGTAGAAATATTTTTATATTCATTATCCTCTCCTTAACATTTTAAAATAATACACTAGCAGAGAATAAAGCAAGGTCTGTAACTGGACCGTTAAAATTTTATAAAATTTATATCTACAACATCCTTTGGGATTGTATAGGTGAACAGTATGGTTTTAAAATTGAGCACGAGAAGATTGTAAGCGAACTTTCGTTTGCAGATCACCAAATAGTACACTGACGGAAAAAGATTATTAATGTAGAGCAACGAAATTTTGTGAATAAATTTGTGTAGGTAACACAGTCAAGTTAGTAACATTGCAAGATCACAGGTAAATAAATGTAAGCCCGAGATACGCCATTTCAAATGCGAAATGCTGGTGCATTAATAACCTGTATAACCACCATAAGGTTCAATTCAAGCATACAGCAGTGCATTCAGTGTGTCGTACAGGTGTTGGATGTCAGTTGTGGATGGGGTTCCATGCCTGTTGCACTTGGCCGGTCAATACAGGGACGGTTAATGCTGTTAGTCGATGACGCTAGGGTTGTCGTCTGATGATGACCACAGACAGATGTGGTGATTGAGCAGGCCAAGGAACCATGTCGACATTCTGTTGTGCATGTTGATCTGTAACACCGGAACGTGTGCATGCGTTATCCTGTTGAAAAATACCCGCTGTAATACTGTTCGTAAATGGTAGCACAACAGGCCGAATCACCAGACTGACGTAAAAATTTTCAGTCATTGTGCGTGGGATATCTACGAGAGTGCTCTTGCTGTCATACGAAATCGCACCTCAGACCGTAACTCCAGATGTAGGTCCGTTGTGTCCAGCACACAGATAGGTTAGTTGCAGGACCTAAACTGGCCTCCGTCTAATAAACACTCTGCCAGCACTGGCACCGAGACGCAACCAGCTTTCATCAGAAAACACAACAGATCTTCATTCTGCCGTCTAATTAGCTTGACACTACGGAAATCGCAAACGGCGGTGGTTTGGGTTCAGTGGAATGCACGCTAAAGTGCGTCTGGCTCGGAGTTGCGCTGGAAGTAACCGATTTGTAACAGTTGGTTGTGTCGCTGCTGCTGTAATTGCTTCTGCAGATACAGCATGATGCCACAGAGGCATACGCCTAATACGATCGTCTTCCCTCTCTGTAATGTCACGTGCGCGTCCGAAGCCCGGTCTCTTTGCGACCGTACGTTCTCGTGACCACAGCTGACAGCTATCATGTACAGTGACTACATTCCTGCCAAATCTGTCCGCAGAATCTCATAAGAAACATCCAGCTTCTCGTAGTCCTATTACACGACCTCGTTCGGACTCAGTCAAGTATTGATAATGGCGCCCCTGTCGCGATATAGCCACTTTTTAGTCACATCAAATTACCACGTCCAATTTCAAAGGTAACTAACGCTCAAGACCGTTATAGCGTGTAGTTAGAGCAAACCTGATTTGCATCTTACTACTGGCGCTATTAGCGCCTCTCTTGTGCGACTGACGCAAAATCTGAATACAGGCCATCTTCCAGGTGTAGAAACACGTCTACCAACTTTCTTTAACGTCGCACAACACCTTCTTGATGTTGCAAATTTTTTTTTCCGTCAGTGATGTGAGACAAGGAATCCCCTCAAACATTACGAAGACTATAGTAATTCCAATTCCAAAGAACGGTGGTGCTCACAGCTGCGAATATAACCGAAGTGACAGTTTAACATATCATTGTTGCAAATACGGATGCGATTTATTTAGAAAGAGTGAAAATAACTGTTAGATGCCGACCTCGAGGAAGATCAGTTTGGATTCCCGAGAAATGTTGCAACACTCGAGGCAATACTGGCCGTACGGCTTGTCTTACAAGGCAGATTAAGTAAAATCACATCTATGTATAGAATTTGTATATTCGGCAACATTGACTGGGATACACTCTCTACGTTTCTGAACGTATTAGAGGTAAAATACAGTGAGCGACAGAAATCAGACGGCAGTTATAAGCGTCGAAGGGCATGAAAGTGTAGCTGTGACTGAGAGGCGGGGTTGTAGCCTATCCTCAACGTTATCCAGTCTGTACAACGAAGAAGCTGTGAAGGAAAGTAAGGAGAAATTTGGAGACGGAATTAAAGTTCAGGGAGAATAAGTGAACGCTTTCAGGTTCACTGATGGCATTGCAGTTCTGTCAGAGACAGAAAAGGCCTTGCAGGTGCATCTGAATGGAATGGGCAGTGCCTTGAAAGGACGATATAGGATCAACATTAACAAAAACGAAATATGGGTAGCGCAGTATAGTCGAATAAAATCATGTACGCTGTAGGAATTAGATTAGGAATTTAGACACTAAAAGTAGTAGATGATTTTTGCTGTTTGGACAGTAAAATTACGTATGAGGGCCGAAATAAAGAGGATATAAAATGTTGACTGGCAATGGTAAGAAAAGCGTTACCGAAGAAGTGAAAATTGGTAACATCGATTATAAACTGGGTTAGGTAGTCTCTGAAGGCATTTGTGTGACAAGCAGGCTTGTACGAGAGTGAAATGTGGACGATAAACAGTTTAGACAAAGAGCGAATAGAAGCTTTCGAAATGTTGTGCTACAGAAGAACTCTGAAGATTACATGGATATATCCTATAATTAATGAGGAGCTAGTGCAGAGAACTGGGAAGAAAAGAAATTTGTGACATAACTGGAGTAAAAAAAGGATCGGTTGACGGGACGCATTGTATGACATCAAGGAATCGTCAGTTTTGTAATGGAGGGAAGCGTAGAGGGAGCCCAAGAGATGAATACAATAAGCAGGTACAGATGTATGTGGGTTGCAGTAGTTATTCGGAAATGATAAGGCCTTAACAGGACAGAATAGCGTGGATAGCTGCATCAGATCAGTCTTCGGAAGGAACAACAACAAACAGAAAGAACACAACGATATACTACCTGCAAACAGTGTCTCATTCTTTTGGAGAGAAAGACATTTCAGTCTAACTGGAGACTACAGTGATTACCTATTTTGAAAATAATTTAAACAGGCTAGCGTCTCCTGAAGTGTAAAATGTATTTTTTCAAAGAATCAGAGTTATGTATTTCAGATGATGTTGCTTTGGATTGCTAGGTTGCAACAATTATACGGAGCTGTAAGTTTTTCTCTTTTTTTAAAGTCAGTGTATTGCTTGTTAAACTTACTTCTTACGAATTCATTTTACCGCGACTATGCAAGTCACAGTCACTCTGATGGAGAGCCACTCAACTACAGAGTTTCCCTTGAGAATTATAAACAATAATGAGTAGAATTTCTCTGTATGCTGATTGGGCTTTAGTTTCTGATAAAAGCTGGGTCACTGTGTGCTGGACTGCTGACTGCTGCTATATGGGCACAATGTGTCGTACCGCCTCGTTTATCTAATGCATCGTTATGCACGAGGGTCTTAGAATGTTTAAATGAACGCAGATAATTAACCATTTTGCTTTCTGAATTTATATGTAAACAGAGAGGGAAAAAGTCCCATAGCACAGTTGGATGCTACAAGGGAAAGCAATCACATGTTTAAAGGAAACTGTTCAATTTACAGGGATATTCTTTTATGTGCTACTTACACTTATTTCTTATGCAGGTCCCCATTTCTTTCCGTTGCGTCGAATTTATGAAAGTACGCTTTCGTGTGACTATTTCCTGTTTAGTCAAATGTGTGTTTGAATTCCTAAGGGACCAAACTGCTGAGGTCATCAGTCCCTAGGGTTGACCAATACTTACTTATGCTAAGAACAACGCACACACCTATGCCCGAGGGAGGACTCGAACCTCCTGCAGGAGTGGCCGCGCAATCCGTGGCATGGCGCCTCGAACCGAGCGGCCACTCCGCACGGCCCTGTTTATTCCACGTCAGACAGCATTACTAAGTTTTTTTTTGCCTTGGGCACTAGAAGTACGTATTCTGCATATCATCAAAGTATGAGGGCTTATTAGTCACTACCTTCTTCGCTCACACACACAACTTTCAATTTGTCAATAAATGTTTCCATTTAATCTTTGTAGCAATACGTCACGTAATATGCGCCACACAACGTTAAGAGTGCGTGGAACGTGGCAGCATCCGTGAGTGGGAAAATTCGTATGAGTCCAAGGAGATGTAAGGGACATTTCAATAGAACTTCGTCTTTTTAAAATTGTTGTAATTTCCTTATCAAGCTAGAACTGATTGAGTCTGAAGTCGTTAATCACATAAAGATATCTGGTACTAACTGTATTGTCAGTATTACATCTGAAAGAAGGCTAAGAGAGTAAATAAATTTAAATTGGTGAAGGCATATAATCAAATGGACCCGATAAAGGTGGAAATAAAGAAAGGTCTTTGAAGTTGCATCTAGTACTGTATATACGTTCAATGAGAATTGCTCAGTGAAAAGATGATCTCCTTCAAAGTGAAGACTAAACTTCACTACATAATGGTGAAAGTAGAGTGTTATATAATTCATAACGCTTTACACTGAACGATATAGGGGAACGGGAGCCACTAGAGCTGGAAGAAAGAAAAAAGAAAACTATTTGCGGAGGAAAATTAAAAATGAATATCTATACAAACGGATGTGCAAAAGGAAACAAGACTGAAAGAGAGTAGATTAACAAATAATGTACGATCTTCTTACATAGTCAGTGTCGTAGGAAGCGATATGTAATTGTAAATGTTGAATTATTCTTAAACGAACACTTTATTTGCCAAGATCGTAATTGTTTGTACAGTATGTCTAGTTTCGGTAAATTTGAAATGCTATTTTAAAATCTGGAAAAGCTTAAGAGTAAGCTGCAGGTGAATATTCGAGTTGAATGTGTAATGTATGTTAACAGGGAAAAAAGTAAAAGAATTACGTAACACATTACTAGAAGCAGTAACGTCTACAACGACCCTTGTAGGTAGACACTTAGTCATAAACGATAATAATGTTACTGTAAGATAATGACTTAATATTTTATAATTTTCTGTATGAAATATTATACCGTTTTTTATCTTGTAAAATACCGTATGATGCTAAATAGCAAATTTTTGTGGAATACATGTGCTTCTATGGGTAGTGCTTTATAAACAAAAAATTTAATGCAAATTACAGTGCCACTTATCAACGACTTGTAACATTTTATGTATATTTTATTTCTCTAATTGAAGCGGAACATTATGTACACTCTGAGACATGTCAGTTATGAACATATCTTGTATTATTATATTGATGACTGTGCGTATTCTTCTATGTATTCATCTACTTTTTCGTCTTAAAGAAACATTATTATCGATTATGTCAAAGCGTCTACTTATTTAATGGTTGTTGTAGACGCTACAGCTGTTATTAGTTTGTTTTTTACCTTATGCTACGTTTTCATGTCGAATATTCACCCACAGCATACATCTTGTGCATTTGCACATTTGAAAATTGCAGTTCAACTTTACCGAAACTAATAATCACTGTTACTATCTTGGCAAATACCGTTCGTATAAGGAGAGTTCAATATTAAGAAATAAATGTTTTCAACCACATCAGGCTAGAAACAACCACAAAATACGTTGAGGAAACAAAAAAGAAATATTTCGACGAATTTGAGATTGATTTAAACGGAATGTGTGGTAAAAATGTATCTAAAACTAGGGCTGATAATTTCCATGAATCCAGGGTAATGAAATCCAAAGTCAGGTAGAAAAGTGGAAGACTTTGAGTAAAACATGAAAAAATAGAGAGTCAGTAAATAATTAGCAGGGCAAATAGATTAAGAAAAATAATAATACAAACCTTCTCAAGCCTTTTAATTTACACATGCTCCAGTTACGTAATAATAATGTAAATACTTTTTTTCCATACCAGTTGCGCCATTACTGGAGACATTTCAGCTCAACCCAGAGAACAAAAGAGAAAGCGAACTTTTATTACTGCCAGATACAGCTGAGGCAGATATCCATTCCCATTCTATTTATGTGAAACAATAACTGTGCTGAAAGAAGGCCTCCCAGAACTTGTCTGTTCGTAGTAGTCGTAGTGAGAATTGGCACTCGCGAATGTGATTCTGGTGACGTAATGGGTGAGTATGTGCGATGAATCCATTGTTTTTGCATGAGTCCCCCAAGTAAGGCATATCCAAAAAATTGGACTATCATCCAACATCCCTTCGGCTATTCGTCTTCCACTAGAATTGAAGGACTACCTGTTCCACAACCTCACGCGCCTTAATCTATTGGTTCGTCACAGGAAAAACGAGACCCGAACAAATTCTACGCTGGTATGTCAAATTATGTTGCAAATTCGTTGCCATCCACGTATCCTGAATTCACAACCAACATCTCGTCATCTGATAACGATTTGATCATTCAACATGAATTAAACGATCTTGTAAGGAACCAGGGGGCGTTAAAAATTGGAGCAAAATTCCTGACATCTAAGACGAGCAGTGGCGAGTTCTTTCTGAGGATGTTAAAGTATTTGTTTTTCGGACACGTCAAAAGGCTTTGGAAGATTATGAGTCAGTGTGAAAATATAGTCTTATCAGTTGGCTTAAGATAGAACATAATCACCGATGACTGGCGACTGTTCGCAGACGCATTAAAACTAAGTCTGAAAGCTGTGTTAGTGAACAATGGAAATGTGTTGCCATCAGTTCCACTCGGCTATGCAGTACACTGGCAGGAGACGTGTGCCAACATGGAAAAACTGTTGAGAGCTATAAATTACAGTGAATACAACTGGAATATTTGCGTCGACTTCGAATTTCTAGCCATACTTCTTGGCCTGCAGCTAGACTACAAAAAATATTGCTGTTTTATGTGCGAATGTATTAGCCGATATAAGGCATCCCACTACATAAGGAAAGACTACCCACTAAATCTTTGGAGCCAGAAAAAAGAACGATCAACATGTTTTTTTAATAGATTGCAACAGAGTTTTACTTTCTCCTATACATATAAAACTAAGTTTAATCAATAATTTATTAAAAGCATGAAGCAAGACAGAGGCGTATTCAAATACATTCTGAGTAAATTTCCACGAATTACTGAATGTCAGATTATTAGACCCCAAACTGGAGAATTCGCCAATGACCCTGAAACTAATGCTCTTTGACAAGATAAGGAGAAGAATGCATGGGGTTCTTTCCGAAATATGGTCATAAATTTCTTGGATTACTTTCGGGCTCAGAACTATAAGGACATATACCATGGTACCAAGCAATTGTGTGCTCTATATCCCTAAAAATCCAGATGTTGCACTTTCACATAGACATCTTCCCAGAAAAGTGGGGGGCAGTCAGCGATGAACAACGGGTACATTTACACTGAGTGATATCTACGTTGAAAAAACGATATCAGGACCATTGAATAAGTATATAGTTGCAGATTATTGTTGGAAGGTCGCTAGAGATGTTCCAACAATACAAGCGATAGGCAAAAAAGCGCCGTTTGTAAAATCCAGATAATTTTATGTTTTTATCGCTTCATTGTGGGCACTTGTGTTCATTTCTCATAAACGCTAGAGAACAGTGACCTTTCACAATCAACTTAAACTAGAAGCAGTTCAGCATTTTTATTGCCATTCTCGTATTCAGCACTATGGGTTTCATAAGAAAATTCACTTTTCTTTCCCTATGCATTAAAGAAATTTTGTTTTCCAGTGTAATTAGAGTCATGTTTAATTGCTGTATAATATTTTAGTGTAACCTTAACAAACATTTTTTGGGACGACACTTCTTATTTTCGAGGTTGCATCAAATACAATAAAAATATATCCTTCTCTATCACGTAGCTGTGAATACCTGAGGTCCCCTGGGACGTGCTTTTCCGCTGCACTTGTTTATACCTGGAAATGCAGCTGTTTGCATAACAGATCGTGTCGGTCGCTAGGAAACGAGGCAGCACTCGGCGCCTGCACCGTGCTGTTGCTCGTTGCTGATGTATTCCCGCAACGTCCTGTTGACTTACCTGATCTACGCGAAACGTGCCCATCCAGCACTGCATACTGTTGTTCCGAAGGACGTTCTTTCGGCTCTGTTCGAATCCAACCTACACGAAACGGTAACCAAGGAGCAAATTCATTTTATGTAAAAGATCTGCGTTCTGCCACCCACACTTATAGAAACTAGCCTGTCGTCAGACTTACAAGCTTCCTATCCAGACCAAAAGTGTGCATGCATCTACCCGCGAGAAACACTTGAAACATAATAAGACTGAGACCACAACCCGTCAGTACGCAGCTATCTTAATAACACCGCTTAAAACGATGTTAAGAGCTCTATATAAATGAGATTAACGTAACAGTGAAAATCTGTTTTAATACACAACTGCTATAAAGGAAGAACGTTACCAGTCAATAGAATAACGCTCTCAACTATCTTCTCCAGTACATGACTACAGATGAGGAAATTTTTGACATCGTAGGGAAGGTGCCTGCTGCGAGTAATGAAAACGTTAACAACCGCGTCAAAAGCGACGACTTTATGACCAACTTTTCTATCAGTTATTTGAGTGGTGCTGTGCATCTCAATGCGATTTCCTTTTCTCTGCCAATCATATCATCTCAGAGCAAACATTACACACAATTTCCACAATTATTTGTTATGTATGTTCTATCTCTTCCTTCCTCTGCAATTTTCGCACTCAAAGGCTTTACTTAGTGCTGCGGAAGTTATTACCTGACGTGTTAATACATATACTGTTGTAACATGACGGACACATTTTGTAGGTGAGAGTTTAGGGTGGCGGATCGTATGTGCGATCTGCCGGGGACCTCGACTCGGCCAAATAGGCTCTAATTCCGCTGAATACTTTTAGCGTGCTGGAGGGTCCCACCTGGGGAACACCTGAACCACAAACAGCCACAACTACTGAAAGAAGGTACCTGGTTAAACAACAGAAGTGACGTATGGGGACACTAACTGCCAAAGATAGATAATGCTATCCGTCCTGAACATGGTCAGTATGGCGGAATACGATAAATGATTTTACTGAGGAACATGATAGATATAGCTTAACAATAGTACGTAATAAGCAAGCACATTGGCAAACATTGAATGAAGAAACAGTGTATTGCACGATATACTTAACGAAAGACAGGAAAGTGTGCTAGCACTTGTAAAACTAATAACACAAAAAGTACTTTTCACATTATAACAGTCAAGGAAATATCGGATATCTAAAGGTATTAGCTATCAATGCAGCTATTAGAAATTGTGATCCCATATAACAGACTGGCGCAAAAGCACGAATTACTTACTATAATTACACGATTAATTTGCTTATAATCCAGTATCAGTGAGGAACATATTGAAGCCCAACAGCATGTCAGGCTAGAAGCACTATAGTACCATAACACAAATTCAGAAGATATATAAGTAATATAGTAGTATTTATTTAGAAAAGTGATAAATAGAAAGTTAAAAATTAAATAGATAAAATACGATAGAAATGTACGAGAAACACCAAAGCTGAATGCGCTGTCAGAAAGAGGAGACAATGTACTATAAGAAAGGTACTATCCTCATTCCTTATATACAAAATTCTCGTGTCACAGTGTTAGTTGCCATACTCTTTCAAAACGGCTCTATCGATTCTGATGAAATTTTACCTGTAAATTCGGTAGGTCTGAGAATCGGTCGTAATCTATTTTTCATACCCATAAGCGATAAGGGTGGCCCACCCCAAAAATATTTTTCTATTTTTTGGACAGAACTTTTTTTTATGATGTAGCATTACAAAATACACACAACCCTAAATTTTCACCCTTCCACCACCAACCACTATTTTTTACTAGCGATTTTAGTAATTTAATAATTTTCAATCCCGGTCGATAACTGATCAATTATCACTTGATCAGTTATCCCCGTCAGGTCTCTACCTGTGATAGTCTTTCACTATTCGATAGATAGGTAATTGAAGAAAACGTACCAAAAGCAACGACTCGAATATCCCTCTTTGAATCGACTTAACTAGACCGAGAAGTTTAACTAGGTAGCACGCATCATTCGCCAAACCGACATTTAGGCCTAGAGCACACGCATCGATTTTTATCGTACGGAAATACATCGTACGATCAAATTCTTTTAGTGGAACAAAGAAGTTCCTATGCTCTCCTTTGTTCCTCTAAAAGAATTTAATGGTAGAATGGTTTTACATACGATAAAAATCGATGCGTGTGCGCTTGGCCTTATTCGACACGAAATTGCCGCTATGTTTGTATGCTCATGGATGAGCCGTGTATCGGCTGCAGTTGTTAAATCCGCGCGATCTACCGTAGAATCGCTAGAACTAATAGTGGCCATTACTACCGAACTTCCTCCTAAGCCTTTTCTCACTCCCTACACAGTTTTCGGCCATTATTATTGTTTGTGTCACGAGCTCCCACCAACAACGGTTATTGTGTTACACGTATACATTGTGTTACACGTATACATTATTCTTATAGACTAGAGATAATTTATACGGTAAAACAAAGTTTACCGGGTCAGTTGTAACATATAAAGATTTTCAGAGGCGGAACGAAGTTCAGCGGGTATACATTGTGTTACACATATACATTACTCTTATAGACTAGAGATTATTTGTGTGGCAAAACAACGTATGCCGGGTCAGATGTAACATATAAAGATTTTCTGAGGCGGAACGAAGTTCGCCGGGTATAGCTAGTACATACATTTACTTACCAAATGATTTACCTATGTGGTTTACCTTTTTTTCTTTATCATAAACTCACACAGTTATGAATAAAAATAAAAAGAGTCAATCTCATTTACCAGTTAACGTTGACGCTAACAATTGGTCTGGTTTTTCTTATACTGATAGCGCGCAAGCAACCACGCTTATAACTTTTGTGAAAGATTGTTCCAGTAGTTTGTTTTGTACTGGTAATATGTGTTCTGACGCAGATTTGTTACGTCAGAAGCCAGGGAGATGGACGAAGCTTCGAGCGATCCGAGGGCAGTCCATTCTGCAAAGAGGTAGCAGAGTTTGGCGGAAGCGGTAGCAGCATATCACTGCCGTACGGTGGTTTTGGGCGGCGAATAGTTTTGACGCTACCTGTAAACTTTTAGAAGTTAGTCTGGCGTGGGACTTAGTAAAGATTGCTAGAAATAATGGACAGTTGATGACTACTATGAACAATAATGTTAGTTTGATGACAGGAATGATAATAAGGAACTTTTTTGAAACTTCAGTTAGTTGTTTCCGTTAGCATACCGATAACCTTGATTTATTATCGTTGTGATTATAAAGGCTGGGCGAAAGCCTACTGACGGAACAATCCCCGCCAACAACCTTACCCTCCCGTCCACGTCCATGTCGTGAATGAATAAACCTCTTCGCTATGTGTATGCGCTTTCAGCTAGGTGGCGGCGGCAAAAGAAATCTTAAACTTTGCATAAGGAAATAAATAAAGACAAAAATTCCTGGATCTCCAATTTGGAGTTTGGAACAACAGCTCAGCAGCTTGTTCTTCATAAGAGAAATTTCATGTGGAAATTTCCCCTCAAAAACTTTGTAATCTGGATTGATCAGTTTTGAAGCTAAAATCGTAAAGAAAATTAATTTGACGCCTTGTAAATCTACTAGCATAAGAACAAAACAACAGTATATCTTTGATTAACTGCTAAAATAAAATGAGACACATGTGTTCTAACTGAATCAAAGGAAAAAGCAAAAGGACGTGGCACTATAAAGGGATACATACAATTTACAGTGGAAAGGTTAAAAGCGAATAAAAATACAAAATTTCCTTAATGATACGTGGATCATGAGATGAAAGACGCCTCAACAAAAGTAGGCTTAAATAGACCTAAAGAGAATTTATAAGAGAAAAGATGATTACCACAATCGGTACCAAAGACGAATAATTTGATATAGTTACTCCAGTTGTAAGCAGTGCAAATAAAAAGAAGTAAATTTGGATACTAGAAGGCTTAAATGCAAGAACGACGAAATATGGTGTAGGTATCTATTCTGTATCTATATCTATACTAATAATAAAACTGTAAAATCGTTATGTTTGTCTTTTTGAACGCACTAATCTCCAAAATTACGAGTAAATTTTCGAGGGGTTTTCACAGGTAACATGAGGGCAGCTTGGGGCAACATCTAGTCTTTATATCATCAAACTCGGAACACGGAGAAAATGATATCCTAATTTAAAGTTTTATCTAAGATCTTCTGTTCAGGGTATTAGTTTGGATGTAGTGTATAGCATCAAAGAACTAACGGATGACGCTGTTAGTTTTTATTTTAGTAACAGAATTAAGGGCCGCAATATTACCTTTACGAATATAAACTAACACTGAATTTACTTTGCTAGAATATATGGATTTACTGATTTCGCTTTGTGTATTAAAAACTTGCTTGTTTCGATATGTTTTAATTATGTTTGACTTCCTGGCTAGGAAAAATAAATTTATTGGTTTTGCTTTCTGATTTGCGAGCCTACACATTACATTTGGATTTCGTTTTCTTTATGAATAAAAATGAGCAGACCACGGTCTAATTTTTCTGCGTACACTAGAATGGCTAAAAGACAGGAGTATGCCGTCTCAAGAGTCCAATGAAGATCGTAAGGCGAGACTTGTGGCAAGACAACATCAGGCTTTAACTGGCTTTTTAGAAAATCCTTCTAAATGCGAGACATGACGTAACTCTGATCGCACTTACGGAGACTTAAAGTTACTTCTCTCCAATGAAAGATGACAGAAGCGGAAATTTTGACGGAAAGTGGCAAATGTGAGTGAGTTTTTATAACACGAATCCCGCTTTATTCCTAACAATTTGCCATTTCACTATCGGCAGCTTATCATTTTTTTCTTAAATTTTGCTTCCAATACTGTTACCTCGCTGATTAAATAACAGGGAGACAGAGCTAGTGCTACTAGCGCACCTGTGGTTAGTTAATGTATCACTACCGATAACGTCTGACGACGGTCGTTTTCGTTTGTGTGGTGGCGCCAGTTTTTCACTGTGATTTTTGTTTTTCTGTGAATGTCGATTTTTAATTTCCACGTCGGTGCATCCACCCATCGAGGATTTAAATTGCATTGCACATAGGCTTCTCAGGGTAAATATCGTTGGTTGTGGAGAATGCCGCCTGGTTGCACTCCCGGAAGTTTTTGAACTAGCTGTTTACTGTCGTCGCAAAACAATAGCTATCACTTTCAGTGATTTCATTTGAACAATATTCTATTGTATTAGTAATTAAACCTTACATGTATCAGAATACGTCTTCCAGATTGTATTTTTAGCTTCGATTTCAATGTTCTTTATTATAGTAGCAACTGAACTTCCTTCCAGAAACAGACACTAGCAGTTGCTCCAAGACGAAAAGAAGAGGACGAATCTCTAAGATGATTTATGGCATTCGTGTGGAATGATTTGGGGAATCTATCTGCTGCCTCCCCAACACAGTTTGACAAAAATGTTTCAGCACATTTTGTGCCGCCTTCTGTGGTTTTATTCGTTTATTTTCCTTCTTCAGCGTTGTTACATGTCAACTTTTACAGAAACTTTTGACACAAAACATTTACATTTGTAATATGAGCGATTATTGTCGTTTTTTTACATGCGCAAACCAGTGTAAAAAAAAACGACAATAATCGCTCATTTTAGAAATGTAAATGTCTTGTATCAAAAGTTTCTTGAAAGGTGAACATGTAACAATTTTGCAGAAGGAAGATAAACAAATAAACTCACTGAAGACAGCATAAAAAGTACTGGAACATGTCTGGGTGAAAATAAAAGTTCGAAGATGTCTTGCATAATGTGGAATTCCTCTCGATCTTCCTTAAAAAGCACAGATATAAGAAGAGCTGCAATATTCACAAGATGATTATGGGTTTATAATTAAAAGCTGTGATGGCAGAAAGAAACAGAAAAAAATTACTTTGTGGCATATTACTTCTAAGACTTTTGAAATGAAAAGTTTAAAATTCTCTGGATGTTGAAGAAGAGTTGACAATGAAGAATACTTACGGTATCTATAAGATCGACGTTTAAATATCAAGAATATAAATTCAGAGAGAGGAATAATATATTGGAAAAGGTGATGGACGTGGTTAAAGCTATTGTCACAACTACTTAACACGCATATTGTCGAGGCAATGTAGGAAAAGATAAGTTAGTTCAGCAAGCATATTACACTGATCTCATAACATGGACTCCTGAGAACTATGGTAGGCAGAACTTAAGCCCAAAACATATGTCAGGAAAAGTCAAAAAGAAATGCAGAGTGGTTATGCTATGGGTACTCTGTTGCATGTCTCTAGATTTGAATAATGGAGAAACTGTTTTAAACAATCATTACCAGATGAGTGATGGTCTTTGTGTTAAGCAGCGGTTCTCTCCGGTATTCGAAGTGACATGCGTTAAGATCTTCAATTTTTGTAGATCCGTCTTCCACAGTTTCGTGTAATGTTACGGTATATTGATAATTTTTACTTTTAGACTGTCTAACTACAACTGGATGAAACACAGTTTTCGTGCCATATGCATTTCGAGTTTATTCTCTGCAAAGCATCTTCAGTGGCAGGTTGCGTGGGCGTTTTCCTATATGTTTTGTTTCTGTTCCATTTTTGGTGCTGTTCCTCTTCTTACAATTGTCACTTGGCGTTTTTGTTTTTCGCATTTCACAGCACTAGGAACCGAACACTTCTTCTGATGCAATGAAAAACATTGCACCAAAACCTATCACTGAAGATGCCTTCAGAGAATAAAGGCGACACGCGTATGACACGAAAATTGTCTTACACTCAGCTGTAATTAGACGGTCCAAAAGTAAAAATTATCAATATACCATAAAGTGACGTCAGTTATGGTTTCTTCCATTTATCGTGGAATACTTAGGAGACATAACACACAACTTTTCGAGAGCAGTCACTGCTTTTTCAGCTGCGACAGAGATTTTCAAAGTTAAAGAGAAACGAAGAAACGTAGGCAAGGCCTTTGTTCCCCGTGTTTTATACAAGAATCTTGAGACGACTAAAACTAAGAACCCATTTCCTGTCATTCCTACGTATGTGATTGACTTCTTTGATTTTAAAGATGCTGCTGAAACGTTGTTTGAGCAACCATGTAAGCTGTCCAAATGCAATAGGATCAAAGAGTCTCATGTTTATCCGTCTCAAAGAGCTGTTAAAAATCCTTCCTTAGAGACAGTAGAATGAAACAATGAAAGTGTATCTCAAGGAGGATGTATGCCATGCCGTACTTCATCTGAAAGACCAGCCATGTTTATGAGTTGCAAAACAGAAAAACCTACTGACGCTGTTCCCATTTTTTGCTCAGCAGCACAGAGATTTTCGCAGAAAACTTCGCAACATCTGATCCCAGGAACCGAGTTGAATAAGAAACAGACGTCAACACTGACCGATATTTTTCTTCATTTCAGTTTTGTTGTTCTCTTGTAAAAAATTTAAAAGGAATGAGGAATGGTTTTCATTCTACTAGTTAGTAAATTACTGATGTATTTCTGTACTTGTATTACACAAATAAAACATAATGCCTCAGTATTAATGACACTTTAAACAAAAACTTTTTAATTGGGACTTACAACCATTCAGTTTCCTGGTTTGGCACTTAGAAAGTTCTAAATAATCTATTAAATTTAATTTGCCTCATTAGTTTTCAGTGATGGGGTGCCGAGCATAATTCTGTGGTATCAGAATACCTTCTCAGTTTTTTGTTTTCAAACGTTGTGTACAATTGTGTGAGATACATTATCTTTTGAATCTGCCGGCAAATTTCAGATTTTTCGATACAGACGTGTTCCTTTTCTTCTCTTCAAATGATTGACAGCTTCAAATTAGTCCACAAATTAAAGACTGCTAACACAACGTTCAGAAAACAGTGTTGAACTTATAATAAAACAGAATTTATCGCCAAAGAAGTCACTGAATTAGTGAACGAGATAACTGTGAAATGTTTAACTACCACCTTTTCGTTGTAAATGCGTCTACATACCCTTCAATATTTGGGAACCTTAGTTGACGATGGACGACCTCTTCAACGACATTTATGTCTCAGTGTAGATCACCAGCACAACACACAAGTTGTGAGGGCAGCCTGACTTTATGGCTACTGCGGATAGAAGGTTTCATGGCTATAATGGTTACCCAGTCTCACTCGTTAAAAATGGAAAGCAAATTCTGAATGCCTAGCCTTCCCAGCAATCATCAGTCTATTGAACTCACCTTTTTTTCGTGACTGACATCGTTCGCTATCACTTGATCTTTTTCTAATCATTTTCTTCAGGTGGGAGTGTAAACTAAAATTTTATGTAAGAATAGTTGGTTCTGATGTAACATAACAGATACTTACGGCTACTACATAAAATTGTTGGAAATTATACGTCCATTTCCATATGTTCTGTTTACTTATTGCTTTTTAACACCTTTCTTCGTGTGGTTCAAGCTTTCACATTTGGTTTTGTAGTGGGTTTTGGTTCTGTTTAAAGTTGTTGTGGTGGTGTGTACGTGTAATTGTAAAGCGAATGTAGCAGCAAGAATAAGTGTATTATTTGAAAGAAATAAATAATCTCTGATAATTCTTATTTATGTGCTGCGCAGCCCTACGATAATGAATTATTTTGTCATACCTTATCACTACAAATAAATACTGAAATGCTGTTTCACTACTTCAGTAAGTGACATTAAAAGCTATGCACCAAATAAGTAATATATCACACCACAACCTCTTCCCGTAACAACACTGGAGTCGTAAATATTTTTATTTAAAGTCACTGGTAAATTACTCTGAGAGAAATGAATCTTACGCAACAGCCACAAAAATTACTTACTAGTCTAAGATTGTTCTGCTGAATTTTATTTTCACTGTTAGAATAGGAAAATAATAAATTCCTGTGGGTTCTTGTCCTAGAAGTTCAAATATTGCAATATCGATCGAAGGAATTAATGTGTGATTATTTCTGCAGTTTCAAATTGCCGCTCATGTAATGGCGGAAGATAAAGAACAAAACTTAAAACGTTCATAGTTGGTTATCTAGTTACAAATAAAAGTCCGTACAATATAATTCCATTTAGTAAACTGTAGTTTATATTTTTCTTTTGATCACTTATCACTGTCTTTTACAATATTTAAAATAACAGACCTCAGCTTATCTTCGATTCAGCCGCTTCATACATCATAGAGAACAATAGAAAAAGAAAATTTCACCGACAGTACAATGGCAATAATTCTTTTAGTGTATTATCTTTTTTATATGATTATTCTTTGTAGAAAACTGGTTACAAAAATAATACAACATATTGTTTTTATTTCACAATAGAATAATAAGTCACAATAAAATAATAAGCCTTTTCTCAGTTCTCACATATAGGTTTAAAAGTCGTTTCTGGAAAAACATTCATCACTTCATAAATCTCGAGCACTGTCGCATACACTGGTGTGACAAAATATTGGCGTTGACAATACAGTTTCTCTTTTAGAGGATCATAACCACCTCCTTTTCCCAGTGGTGTAATGGGTTCTGTGGCGGATAGCTCCTATGAACTAATCCTGGAAGGCACATAATACGAGAACACTGCTCTCATGATTCTGGCAACTTTTAGAAAGGCCTTTTGTAGTGATTGAGATGTTTCATACGAAATACAAAGTCAAAATCCCTCACTTCCGATAACTAGCTTTACTTAAAATGCTATACAGGGTTATTACAAATGATTGAAGCGATTTCATAGCTCTACAATAACTTTATTATTTGAGATATTTCCACAATGCTTTGAACACACATACAAAAACTCAAAAAGTTTTTTTAGGCATTCACAAATGTTTGATATGTGCCCCTTTAGTGATTTGGCAGACATCAAGCCGATAATCAAGTTCCTCCCACACTCGGCGTTGCATGCCCCCATCAATGAGTTCCAAAGCATCGTTGATGCGAGCTCGCAGTTCTGGTACGTTTCTTGGTAGAGGAGGTTTAAACACTGAGTCTTTCACATAACCCCACAGAAAGAAATCGCATGGGGTTAAGTCGGGAGAGCTTGGAGGCCATGACATGAATTGCTGATCATGATCTCCACCACGACCGATCCATCGGTTTTCCAATCTCCTGTTTAAGAAATGCCGAACATCATGATGGAAGTGCGGTGGAGCACCATCCTGTTGAAAGATGAAGTCGGCGCTGTCGGTCTCCAGTTTTGGCATGAGCCAATTTTCCAGCATGTCCAGATACACGTGTCCTGTAACGTTTTTTTCGCAGAAGAAAAAGGGGCCGTAAACTGTAAACCGTGAGATTCCACAAAACACGTTAACTTTTGGTGAATTGCGAATTTGCTGCACGAATGCGTGAGGATTCTCTACCGCCCAGATTCGCACATTGTGTCTGTTCACTTCACCATGAAGAAAAATTGTTGCTTCATCACTGAAAACAAGTTTCGCACTGAACGCATCCTCTTCCATGAGCTGTTGCAACCGCGCCGAAAATTCAAAGCGTTTGACTGTGTCATCGGGTGTCAGGGCTTGTAGCAATTGTAAACGGTAATGCTTCTGCTTTAGCCTTTTCCGTAAGATTTTCCAAACCGTCGGCTGTGGTACGTTTAGCTCCCTGCTTGCTTTATTCGTCGACTTCCGCGGGCTACGCGTGAAACTTGCCCGCACGCGTTCAACCGTTTCTTCGCTCACTGCAGCCCGACCCGTTGATTTCCCCTTACAGAGGCATCCAGAAACTTTAAACTGCGCATACCATCGCCGAATGGAGTTAGCAGTTGGTGGATCTTTGTTGAACTTCGTCCTGAAGTGTCGTTGTACTGTTATGACTGACTAATGTGAGTGCATTTCAAGCACGACATATGCTTTCTCGGCTCCTGTCGCCATTTTGTCTCACTGCGCTCTCGAGCGCTCTGGCGGCAGAAACCTGAAGTGCGGCTTCAGCCGAACAAAACTTTATGAGTTTTTCTACGTATCTGTAGTGTGTCGTGACCATATGTCAATGAATAGAGCTACAGTGAATTTATGAAATCGCTTCAATCATTTGTAATAGCCCTGTATTTTAATCGTATCAATGAGTCAGAGCGTCGGTGAAGACACGTAACTCTCGTATTACCTCGTCTAAGCAACATCCAATTTCTGTTTCGTATCTTCTGGTAGAACAGAATCGCGTGATACACATCGCAACATTCTGCTTGATTTTTGAGATTTTTCTAGCTTTTTCCGTTTGAGTTCAGTAAATCCATACTAGTGTATAAAGACAAGTCGTTGTTTAACATTGTTACCAGAAACCTTGAAAAGTACTCGATCGATTTACTACGAATTTTTGCAGAATACTCTAATGAACATCCGGACAGATATGGAAAAGAAAACGAAGTCCCATGCTTCTTGACAGAGCGTAGGGGAACGACCCGCACCGCCGTACTAGACAAGGTCCTGATGGAGGTGGTTTTCCCATTGCCATCCTCCGACCGTAATGGGGTTGAATGATGATGATGATGATGAAGACGACACAACAGCACCTAGTCATCTCGGGGCAGGTGAAAATCCCTGATCATTCCGGGAATCAAGCCCGGGACCCCGGGCTCGGGGAGCGAGAACGCTACCGCGAGACCAAGAGCTGCGGACATCGGACAGCTATAGACTGTATATTTAAAATGTGGGTAATACTTGAACATACATGCAACATATAAACAGGAAACGTTGTTACGAAATGCCTCGAAAAGTTCTGAACTTACTTCACATTTTTACACGGTACTCTAATGAACATTTGGATGACCATAGGTTATACATTTATTTTTAATGTCGAAATATGTATGTATACTATACAAATGAGATAAGTTGTTACCAAAAGTCTCGAAAAGTTCTTGACAGGTTTATTTAAAATATTGCACAATACGCTAATGAACATTGAGACGGATATAGACTGGGCAATATATTTCTAATATATATGACATGTAAATATATATTTAATATAGGAAGAGAAGACGTTTTTAGAAAAAAATCATAAAAGTTCTTGACGGATTTACTTCGATTTTTTACAAGATACACTAATAAACAGTCAAATGGACGTAGGCTATATATGTCTTTTTTATGGCAATATAGGGGAAGTCACGTAAATGATGACATTTAGGTATATTATGATTTTACGGCCTTTTCTTTAAAGTCAAATACTTCATGTATCTCCTTTACATCCAAGCTCTTAAACATTTCCTAAAACTGAAGATGCTTTCAGATAGACCTATTTTTTTAGTGATAGAACCATTCGTCAGATTACGGTATATGGAGGATAAGACGAGTTTGGCGTGTGGGTAAGATGATGAAATGAACATTTTATTTAGAAAACAAAGCAATCAAATAACTTTGTTTCCCTGCAATTTACATCCTTACACTGAGCATGATCCCACTCTTGGCATCGAGAACATGGATACCAAATTTCTTTCTTTTTCACCCCAATAGATGTCGTCTCTTTCATCGACACAATCAGAATCACGATCGGCGTAGTCAATTTCGATGGATGAGTTTGAAGACGAGTTGCGGAAATCTATTCTAGTATTTTTTTTTTTTTTGTGCATTCCAAAGCCTCCGCTGAACACAAGATGACGTTTAAGACTTTTGTTCGTTTTTCTGCCTTTGTATTCGCAGTCTCTTTTAATTTTTTATCTCCTTTCATTTTCCATCTTGTTTATTTTTCTCAAATTCAGCGCCAACATATCCAGGTCCTGCACCATGAAGATATACTGGCTGCATTTTAAGCCTCGGGCACTGTGGCACTGACATAGCAAGCAACGCTGACATTTTTCCCCCTTTCAGCAAAGGAAAACTTTATTGTCTTTCTTTTGCCAATAGGATTCAGTTATGGTGGTTCCTTGGTGGGAACAGTTGAATATCATGTCTCACCAACATTAAAAATCTAGAGGGGTTCACTTACGTATTTTGTTCTTTTTGCTCTGTGTACATCAAGGACTCGCTCTGCATTTAAAAAAACTTGAACCACGACATGAAATTTTCAATAAAATCTTTCTCTGCTATAGTTTTACGTTTTCCGTATATGTGCTCTATGTTCTTAAATTCAGCACAATCGTAGACAGTTCGAGCGAAACCTGACTTCGTTAGTGCAAAAAATCTTATGTTTGAATCGATGATATATTGCTCCAGTTCTTTTAACTGGTCTTCATTAAACCTATTTTTGAAACTGTTGGCGTTTTATGACAAATCCTGAAATAAAATAAGCAATGTGAACTATTAGCTTGAGAATGAGGTTTCCGAACATTTCAACGGCAAGGACTTTATTTTAATTTTACGTTTAATCCAAAATAAACAGATAAAATATCAATTTAAAATAAGATTTTAAAATATATTTAAAAATGAATAAAAGCAGAGCTTACTACATCAGTACGTTTTTTCACATAGCGACGTAAAGTAGCTTCAGGGTGGTTGAACTTCCTAGCGGCAGCATTAACAAGATTTCCATTTCTTTGGTGCTGCATTGCCTCTGTCGCTGGTTCATTGCTCCATTTCTGTCGACCTGTCTAACTTACGTACACTTTCTCCACGTTCATTACGTTGCATGTAATCAAAATAACACTACACGATACCAGAGGAATTAGAAGCATGGAAACAGTGAGAGGCGGGTAAGATGATGGATTCGCCATTGCAACTGCAGTAGATATTTTGGATACAAAATTAATCATGCACAGAGTTTCACAGAATAATTTCATTAAATCGTTATTAAAATATCAATGAATCTATAAGGCTTAAGAAGAAGCAATTAATATTCATTAATATAAAAATATTACTTACGTGAAACATATAAAGGTATTACTTACATGAAATTTACTTAAAACGTAGGAAAAATAGTTACAAAAAATATGATGATGTAGCGAGTCTAGTTCAACAGGCATGCCTGCAGAGCGCGCTAAGGAAGTAATACCATAGTAGATGTAGCACCATCTGTAGAGTTACCGGAGAAATTCAAAATTCGTCGTATTAGGCTTCTCGTCAACTTACCCGATCTTCTCCTACAGGTTAAATCAAACTGCAAGAAAGAAAATGCAGTGCTGTGAAAATGTGCGTTTTTCTTTTCTTTCATCTTTTACAGTAGCAAGGCAGTAAACTGTTGTATAAATTGTTTCTCAGGTACATTCTTTCTCCTTATTATTATTATTATTCGTTACAGTCAACTTTGGACTACGCTAAGCATCAGTCATTTCTTGTGCTTTTTCTTGCGTTCTTCCCAGTACTTCTTCATTTTTTCTGAGTGGGCTTCTTTACGTTCTTGCGACCAGGTTGTTCCCGTCTTCTTTGATTGCGTTCGGTCTTTGAATCCCTGTATTTTGTTGATGGCATTCCTATATTCCATTCTGTTGTAAACTGTCTCTGGTATAATGTTCATTTCTGCAATGTCTTCTTTTACTTCTTTCAGCCAGTTAATTTGTGTCTTTCTGCTTTCCATGTATTCCAGGATTTTCTTTGCCGTTCTTTCTGGTGCCATTCTTTTGACATGCCCATAGAAACTCAGTCTTCTCTTTTTAAAGGATGTTGTCAGTTTTTCAATTTTCTCGTATAACTCTTTATTGGATCGCAATTTATAATCCTGTCCATCCTTTTTAGGTCCTAAGATCTTTCTCAGTATTTTTCTCTCTTTTATTTCCAATTTCTCCAACAGACGTTTTCTGTTCAGTGGGATGCATTCAATCGCATACAAACTTTCTGGTTTTATTACCGCATTGTAGTGCCTGAGCTTGGCATTGATGGAGATCGACTTTTTATTGTATACATTTCGGCATAGCTGGTATGCCGTTTCCATCTTTATTGCTCTTTCCTGTAGTGAAACATTTGGTAACCCTGTCGGTGTAATCCATTCCCCTAGATACTTAAATTTATGAACTCTCTTAATTATTCCATATTTAGTTTGCAATGTCTGTGTTGGGTCTGTTTTGTCCTGTATCATCAGTTCTGTCTTTTCATACGATATTTGTAGACCTGTCTTCTCAGCGATCTCATGCAGCATTTCTATCTGAATCTTTGCTGTTTCGATGTCATCTGCCAATATTGCCATGTCATCAGCAAATGCCAGACATTCAATTTTTGTTTTATTTCTTCCTAACGTTATCCCATTTTTCACTCCAGCTTCTGCCATCTTCTTTCTCCATTCCCTGACCACTTTTTCAAGGACAATGTTAAACAACAGCGGGGAGAGCCCATCCCCTTGTCTAACACCTGTTCCAATTACAAACGGTTGTGACAATCTACCCAAAAACTTCACTTGCGATTTTGTTCCCGTAAGGGTTTCCTGGATTAGACTTTTGCTTTTATCATCAATCCCAAATTCTTCTAATGTGTTAATCAGAGTTGGTCTATCAATAGAATCATATGCTTTTTTGAAGTCTATGAATGTAATTACTAGATTTTTCGATGTGCGTGCGCGAAGTTGTATTATGGAGAGTAGACTGAATATCTGTTCACTGCATGATCTTCCTTTTCTAAACCCAGCCTGATATTCACCCAGTTCTTTCTCTACCTGATTTTCAATCCTGTTTTGTAGTGCCTTGGATAGGATCTTATAGGCCACTGATAACAATGAGATACCTCTGTAGTTATTTGCATTTGTCTTGGCACCCTTCTTATGTAACGGATGAATCAATGCTGTCTTCCATTCCTCCGGAATCTTCTCTGTATTCCAAATCTCTTCAAACAGCGCCTCGAAATTATTTATTAAGTTTTCTCCTGCGTATTTCAGTAGTTCCGCGACTAACAAATCTTTACCAGATGCTTTATTGTTTTTCAATCCTTTCAAGATCTCTTTAATTTCTTCTTTATTAGGCGGTTCAGAGTCTGGTAGCTTATTCTTAGGCTTCTCAAATGTCAAGGTTTCATCAGGTCTTTTGCAGCTTAGCAGCGTTTCAAAGTAGTTCGCTAGGTGTTGGCAATTTTGTTCCACGCTGGTGATCAGATTTCCTTTTTCATCTTTGAAGCAGAGTGTCGGTGGTTTATATCTTGTTATTGTAGTTCTGAATGTTTGAAAGAAATTGCGTGTATTATTCTTAGAAAATTCATCTTGTATTTTCTGTATTTGTTGTGTGTCATATTTCCTTCGTTCACTTTTAATGATTTTCGTCGTTTCACGTCTTTGCGTTTTGAACTGCTCCCAGTCAGTTGGCCTTTTGGTTGAGTTGTATTTCTCCCAAGTTCTGGCTCTTTTCTGTAGTGCTTTCTCACAGACCTCATTCCACCAGGGATGCTTTTTCTTTTTGGTTAGTAAAATTGTTTGTTCTGCTGCGTCTCGTATTGAGGTTGCAATTTCTTCCCATTTGTGACTTTTGATTTTATCTGTCTTTTCCTTGTAGTCGTCTAAGACTTGCTGATTGAGCATTAAGTCCTGTACTCTGTATTTGGCTATTTTTGTTTCGTCACTCTTGTGACTTCTTTCTGGTGTTAATTTCATCTTAATTTTGGTCAGATAATGGTCAGAATCAAAGTTGGCCCCTTTCACCACCTGTACATCTTGAATGTCCCTTGAATTATCATAACTTATTGCCACGTGATCAATCTGGAACTCGCCAAGTAATTTGTTCGGTGATTTCCATGTTGTTTGTTTTTTGGGATTCTTCTGGAATTTAGTTGTCATAATGTTCAATTTGAATTTCTCACAAAACTCTACTAATCTCTGGCCATTCATGTTAGTTTTAGTGTGTGCTGTAAACCTCCCTGTGCTTTTTGATAATTCGTTTCTTCCAATTTGTGCATTAAAGTCTCCTAACAGAATTGTAGTGTGTTGCTCAGGGATCTTCCCTATTGTTTCTTCCAGTTCCTCCCAAAATGTCTGCACTTTCTCTGGATTTTGTTGGTTGTCTTTATTTATTGGTGCATGGGCATTTATAAGTGTGTACTTTTTATTTTTATTTCTGAATGTTATCAATGATATTCTTGGTGATTTAGATTTAAATTCTAGTACCTTAGTAGAAAATGAGTTATGTATCACAAATGCTGTGCCATATACCCGAAGACCTTTTGTATTCTTTACTATCTGTGCTGGTTTCCCTTTATAAATCCTGTACTGGTCTGCCTGTACTGTATCCTCATCTGGGTATCTTGTTTCTTGTATAGCCAGAACTTTTAGTTTGTGTTCATCCATTAGTTTTGTCAGTTCTTTTTGTTTACCTGTTCTCAGCATTGAGTTCACGTTCAGTGTTCCTATGAACGTTTGATGTCTGTTCCTATGTTTAGCGTTAGGGATCCTAGGACCCTCCGACTGGTCTGTTGCGCAATGATGCTGGGCCCCCGGATCCGAATGCCCAGCTTCGGCGGTATTACCACCACGGGGAGGAAACTTTCTCATTGCACCTTCCATTTCTGATACTTGGTTAAAGCTGTTGTTTCCAGAGGTATACACCTCCTTCCACTAAGACTTAGTTCGCTACACTAAGAAGTTAATTCAGGCCGCTCCTCTGGAGTACAGACGCCTTTCGCAGCCGCTTCTCTGAAGTACAGACGCTGCTGATTGAAGATAACTCTTCCGCTCCAAAAGCCGTTGGGACATATAGTGTCTTCTTCCGCCTTCTGGACCGTTGGTTAATCTTCACCTCTACCGCCAGTTCCGCCGTTCCGATGATCTTCATCTCCGCCTTCACTGCCGTTGAGGTCTTCACCGTTACCCTGGCAAGTGACCCTTACGAGGTACTATCACCCGGGCCAGGTGAACCAAGGTTTTTTAACGAGGTTGTTACTCCTCCCCCTCCTCCTTTTTCAACCGGGCTTGGGACCGGCTTTGGCGGAGTTATTCTTTCTCCTTATATATAATTTTTTTTTAAATGTACACACGATAATGTGCTGTTTTTTTTTCCTTGCCGTAACCTATCTTTCTTCTAATATACAACTAGCGCAATTAGTTCTGTCTGCAGATAGCACTAGTATTGTGATAAAACCAAGCATACATAAAGAAACAGAACAAACGATAGACAGTGTTGTTAAACGTATGGTTGACAGGTTTCCTGAAACGGTCTCACCATCAATTTAAAAATGACGTAACATATTAAGTTCTCGGTGAACTACACAAGTGATGAAGAAACAATAAATAGGGTGAGAAATTTAAAATCCTTAGGTGTCCATATCGAAGAGCATTTCAATTGCAAAAAGCGCATGTTGGGACTCCTAAAATGACTTAGTTCAGCAATATTTGCATGTAGAATCACTGCAAATCTTGGATAGAGACGTATCAGTAACTTGACATGTTTTGCTTATTTTCATTCAATAATGTCGTATCGAATAACTTTCTTGGGTAGCTCATCTTCATATCTATATATTTAAAATCCATACATATTATAAAAATGAGCATCTCCTCCTAAACCATTGCACCAAATTCAACCAATTTTTGTACGCGTATCTCTTATTATTATTATTATTATTTTTTTATTATAGATATCAGTCTTCTGACTGATTCGATGTGGCCCGCCACGAACTGCCATCCTGTGCCAACCTCTTCATCTCGAGTAGGACTTGCAACCTACGATCTCAATTACTTGCTGGGTGTATTCCAATCTTTGTTTTCCTCTACAGATTTTGTCCTCTATAGCTCCCTCTAGTACCATGGAAGTTATGATGTCTTAACAGATGTCCTATCATCCTGTCTCTTCTCCTTGTCAGTGTTTACCACATATTCCTTTCCTCTCCAATTCTGCGCAGAACCTACATCACTGGTTATTTTGCGCCTCGATAGCAGAATTCCTTAACTTCATCTGCTTCAAGATCATGAACCCTGATGTTAAGTTTCTCGCTGTTCTCATTGCTGCTGCTTCTCATTAGTTTCGTCCTTCTTCGATTTACTCTCAATCCATATTATGTACTCATTAGACTATTCATTCCATTCATCAGATCCTGTAATTCTTCTTCACTTTCATTCAGGATAGCAATGGCATCAGCGAATCGTATCATTGATATCCTTTCACCTTGAACTTTGATTCTACTCCTGAACCTTTCTTTCATTTCCATCATTGCTTCTTCGATGTACAGATTGAACAGTAGGGGCAACAGACTACCCCCAGTCTTACGCACTTTTCAATCCGAGAACTCCGTTATTGGTCGTCCGCTCTTATTATTCCCTCTTGGCTCTTACACCTATTGTGTATTACCCGTCTCTCCCTGTAGCTTGCCCCTATTTTTCTCAGAATTTCGAACACTTTTTGCAGATCGACATATCCTATAAACGTATCTTTGTTTTCCTTCAGTCTTGCTAGCATTACAACCGCAATGTCACAACTGTCTCTCTGGTGCTTTTACGCTTCCTGAAGACAAACTGATCGTCACTTAAAAGATCCTCGACTTTCTTTTCCATTCTTATGCATATTATTCTTGTCAGCAAATTGGATGCATGAGCTGTTAATCCGCTTGTGTTACAATTCTCGCATTTGTCGCCTCTTGCAGTCTTCTGGATTGTGTAAATGATGTTTTCCCCCCAGTCAGACGGATATCGTCAGTCTCATACATTCTACACACCAACGTGAATAGTCGTTTTGTTGCCACTTCTCCCAATGATTTTATAAATGTTATCTACCCCTTCTCCCTTATTTGATCTTAAGCCTTCCAAAGCTCTTTTAAATTCTGGTTCTACTATTCGATCACCTATCTCTTTACCTATCGACTCCTCTTTCTTCTTCTATCACATCATCAGACGTGTTATACACCTTGCAGAGGCCTTCATTGTGCCGTTTCAACCTATGCGCTCTCTCCTCTGCTTTTAATAGAGGAATTTCCTTTCACTCTTAATGCTACCGCCCTTGCTTTTAATTTCACCGAAGGCTGTTTTGACTTTTCTGTATCCTGAGTCAGGCCGTCCCACAATCATTTCTTTTTCAGTTTCCTGCGTTTTTCATGCAGCCATTTCGCCTTAGCTTCCCTGAACTTTCAGTTTATTTATTTCCTAAGTGACTGATATTTCAATGATCCTAAATTTTCACGAACATTTTTTGTACTTCCTTCTTTCATCGACCAATTGAAGTATTTCTTCTGTTACCCAAAGTTTCTTCGCAGTTACCTTTTTTGTACCTATAATTTCCTTTCAAACTTCTGTGTCTGCCCTTTTTGGAGATGTCCATTCCTCTTCAACTGTACTGCCTTCTGAGCTATTCCTCATTGCCGTGTCTATCGCCTTAGAGAACTTCAAGCGTATCTCGTCGTTCTTTAGTACTTCCGTATCCCACTTCTTTGCGCATCGATTCTTCCTGACTAGTCTCTTAAACTACAGACTACTCTTCATCACTACTAAACTGTGATCTCAGTCTGTATCTGTTCCTGAGTAAGCCATACAATCCAATATCTTATATCGGAATCTGTGCCTGACTATGATGTAATCTAACTGAAATCATCCAGTACCTCGCGCCTTTACCGTGCATACTTCCTTCTGTTTGATTCTTTAACAGAGTGTTTGCTGTTACTGACTGATCTTCATTGCAGAACGCAATTACTCTTTCTCCTCTCTCGTTCCCATTACCGAGCCCACATTGTCCCTTAACCTTTCTCCTACTCCTTCCCCTAGAAAGACGTTCTAATCTCGGATGACTATCAGATTTTCATCTCCCTTTACGTACTGAATTACCTGTTCAATACCTTCACATACTTCCCCTCCTCATCCTCTGCTTGCAACGTCTCCATGTACACCTGAACCGTTACTGGAAGCGTTGTTTTCTGCTGAATCTGATGAGAACAACCCTATCACTGAACGCCTCACAGTGACTCACTCTCTGCCCTACTTTCCTATTCATAACGAATCTTACTCCAGTTATACAATTTTCTTCGGCAGTTGATATCATCGTATACTCATCTGACCAGAATTCCGTGTCTTCTTTCCATTCCGTTTCGATGACCAGCCTATATCTAGATTGAGTCTTAGCATTTCCCTTTTCAGATTTTTCTAGGTTCCCTACCGCGATCAGACTTCTGACATTCCACGCCCCGACTCGCAGAACATTACGCCTTCGTTGGTTATTCAGTCTTTTACTCATAGTTACCTCCGCGTTGGCGGTTTGCTTCCGGAGATCCAAAGAGGAGACTAGTCCGGAATCTTTGGGAATGAAGAAATTATCGTGACACTTTTTCAGATACAGGCTTCAAATTTTGTGGAAACACATTATGGGTCGTGCATGCAGTGGTTTCTATTGCCTTTTACACCCTCACATCTGTGATCGTTACTGTTTCTTCTGTCTTTTACATGCAGTTTCCCATCCCATGGCCAAGAGAGTGCGTTGAACCTCTGCCCGCTCCTCCACCCTCTTTTACAAAGCCATTGGCAACGTCTTGGTGACCTTATATCAGGAGTTTTCGACCGCCACTGCTGGCTGTTTTTATTCAGAACTGAAGCACTGACGGGATTCGAATCAGGGACCGAGAACGTTTTGATTACTAGTAAAAGATGCTACCCCTAGAACACACATGCTACAAAAAATGATTACACTTTAATACTGACAGTTTTCAAAATGGCATGGTTTATCTTAACTGTAATAAGTCGCATGCCACACTGTTTGCAATATTCACTAGGTGAAATGTTCGATTGTATCTATAGCAGAAGCTCACAATACCTGTGATGTTTGCCAGTTAACCGTATCTCTCTCATAGCATCGGACGAACACGTCAATGGATGTAATTTCGCATGAACCTAGAGGTTACGGGATTGAACTGTTCCAACCATTCGATTGAAATAGATGTGTTCTACACTGACGAAAAAACTTAAGGTCGAAAATACTCGTAACTTTCGCACGATGTGCCACTGCAAATAATATCGCTCGATGAAACTTGGAACATGCATAGAAAGAACAGCTACAGCTGAGTACAGACGGCTACTAAAGACATACGCAATGAGAAGAACAGAAATAACACTTTTGTTCAAAGAGAATAATGACCGTGAATGAGATTTTCACTCTGCAGCGGAGTGTGCGCTGATATAAACTTCCTGGCAGATGCTTGGGTAGCTCAGATGGTAGAGCACTTGCCCGTGAAAGGCAAAGGTCCCGGGTTCGAGTCTCGGTCCGTCACACAGTTTTAATCTGCCAGAATGTTTCAATGACAGTGAAGTCACCGCGACTGACCATGATCATCTGACATTACAAAAGGCGGTACATGGTTCTCGGTAGGGCGTGGGGTCAGCTCGTACAGCAATGCTCGTTCTGCGAAATGTTCCCGTACTGGCGCCACGGTTGGCAAGGACCTCTTGCGGTAGGGCACTCCACCAGCGTGGACGTGCTGCAGTACGTGCTGAATGGGACTGAAGTCGGGGAAACGGGCAGGGCAAACGATTCCTCGAATATCCTCTCGTCTCAAGAGCTCCTCTACTTGCGCTATGTGCATTGTCATCCAGTAAAAAGTCAGGGCCAAATGCACGCTCGAAAAGAGGTACATGGGGAAGGATTACAGTGTACAATAACGTTGGTGAATGTGCCGTTTTAAAACATTTGGTGGTCATTATTTCCTTACAACATTATGCCTCACCGCACCATAACACGTCGACCCCCAAAACTATGATGCTCCACATTGTTCCTCAGGGCCATTATGTGTTCTCAACTCTCGCCGAATGAAAGTATGTCCAAGATCACTCCTCAAACTGAATCTGCTTCCATCCGAGAAGATCTTTTGAGCCAATATAAAGCAAGCAAAATTATTTCTTTTTGCAGATGACACTACTAGTGTGATCAGTCCAAACACACGTACAGCAACAAAATAAACCTTAAATAATGTTTTTAAAAGTGTTATTGAGGGATTTTCTGCGAGTAGTCCCACTCTCAATTTCGAAACGTCACAACATATTCAGTTCTGCACATCTAGAGGTGCTACACCGTTGATAAGTGTAATACATGATGAGTAAATAATACTAGTGCGCAAATTTCAAACTTTTTAGGTTCATGTTTGTGAGAATTTAAACTGGGAAAAACACATTTTGGAATTTCTAAAACAACTTAGTTCAGCCACCTTCGCATTTAAGTTGATTGTAAACGTTGGGGAGAGACGAATCACTAACTTGACATATTTTTTGTATTTTCGTTTTCCCCCGACAAGTTTGCTGTAAATAATCCACAGCAGTTCAAAAGAAAGATTACGCACATAATTCCAATAGCAGAAGAAAAAATGACATTGGTTACTCCACATTAAGGATGTCTATAGCACAAAAAAGAGTGCACGATGCTGTCACAAATTATTTTTTCACTTACCCAATCCGTGCTGTTAGAGAAATGGACCGCCCTACAACAAAAGCTCCTTACCAATCTTCTCACTAGTATGAGAAGGCGTCGCAGAGCATGGATTGCTGTCCTTGATGGTCACACGCACTATTAAGAACCATTTCTCGCTTTTCAAATGTGTAGGCTACCATAATAAATCACAATGACTTCACTGTAATTATTGTCTTTCCATGAAAGTGTCCGCCTCCGTAGCGTAGCGGCAGCGTTACCGGCCTACCACGCAGGGGGGCCCCGGTTCGATTCCCGGCAGGGGACTGACTGTTTGTCCTTCATCATCATTGACACGCAGGTCGCCGAAGTGGGGTCGATTAGAAAAAAAAGACTTGCACTGGGTGGCAGAACTCCGAAACGGGATATCCCGGCCAATAAATGCCATACGATCATTTCATTTCATTTTCCATGAAAGTGTCATTTCTATTCGTCTCACTGCCTAACCCTCTGTACTATACTGTAGCAGTTCTTTCTATGTATGGTCCAATCATCATCTAGTTATGTTACTTGACAGTGACACTGCGGTGGGGAGGGTTATAACATCTTCTCCTAAATAGTTCAATCCATCTATCTCAATCCGCTTGTAGTTGCCCGCCTCTTCACTCTGCGCTAATAGGTACTGGTACAGCAACAATGAAGGAAAATCGACCAAACAAAGGCCGCAAAACTCAAGCTTGATCGCAATATCTGCAAGTTCGTGAATACATAGGGCGTGCAGGATACTAAATAACTTGCTTGAAAATATTTAACTTTCAAATAATTAGGCTTTATTGTCGCAAAATATGTCGTAAATGAATATCACGTACGTATTCACTGTCAAAGTATTACTGGTACAAGTTAATGACTATTTTTACTACGAGTTCTCCACGCGAAAGCATCCAGAAATTCATCAGTTTTACCTGAATGATTTTCACATTCTCTTTAGTCACTGACCCACAGCTACTCGCGAGTTACTACATAAAGTCGTTCAGTGGCCGTCTTAAAAAGGAGTGCTTGTCAAAACGGTCCGAAACGTTCACGAAAAACCCCACCTGAATTACGAAAAGAAATTTCACTTGCGAACAACTCTGAAACAACATCTGTAAAAGAAATTCCAGCTTTTACTAAAATGTTAAATACTGTAGTCGCTTTATAATTATGCTACGAGAACCGATAAACTACAATATTTGCTTCACCTTAGCACAAACTGGTGTAACACGGTTTGATATTGATGTGAAATGTAATATAGATCCCGAGCAACTCCTGAAGACACTGAAACTGTAGCACACAGCACTACGCAAAGTGCGGGAGTAGCTAATTCTTATCGGCTGTTGATTTAGCGACCCAGTCACAAAATCTCCAGCACTGAGGTACTCATGGTAATTCCTCAGTGATCCAGTAGCATTGGAGAGAGCAATTTATAAAAAAAATTCCGTATTTATTAAACCAACTTTAATTTAAACAAAGCAAAATATGAATTATCCCCAGAAATGAAATACTAACTGTCTTAACAGCTAACATTTCTTCTGGTTTCTTTAATACAAAAGCATTTACAGTAGCACATATATCACATGATTCATGGTTGCACAAGAACTTTCCCACATATACGTTTTGCATAGTTTTTAATAAAGTAAAACATCCTCACTATAGGTACGCCCTCCATATACTCTCCGTCTCACCACAACACTTACATATCAAAATATAATTAAATATTAATTTTGATGTATTACATTGGTGCATATGTTCGTAGCGGTTTTTTTCCATGTTGCTATTTCCGTTGCTTTGCGTTTATTTATCAATTAATTCAAAAGCCAAGATCGCTTAAATACTGTTTACTGGATAACCGGCTTCAACACACTAAAGGTGCCATCATCGGCTCTGAATATAGCTTAACATTTATAATCCATTTGGATATAAATATACAGGGTGGTCCATTGATCGTGACCGGGCCAAATATCTCACGAAATAAGCGTCAAACGAAAAAACTACAAAGAACGAAACTTGTCTAGCTTGAAGAGGGAAGCCAGATGCGCTATGGTTGGTCCGCTAGATGGCGCTGCCACAGGTCAAATGGATATCAACTGCGTTTTTAAAAATAGGAACTCCCATTTTTTATTACATATTCGTGTAGTACGTAAAGAAATATGAGTGTTCTAGTCGGAACACTTTCGCTTTGTGATACGTGACGCTGTAATAGTCACAAACATATGGCTCACAATTTTAGACGAACAGTTGGTAACAGGTAGGTTTTCTAAATTAAATTACAGAACGTAGGTACGTTTGAACATTTTATTTCGGTTGTTCCAATGTGATACATGTACCTTTGTGAACTTATCATTTCTGAGAACGCATGATGTTAGAGCGTGATTACCTGTAAATACCACGTTAATGCAATAAATGCTCAAAATGATGTCCGCCAACCTCAATGCATTTGGCAATACGTGTAACGACATTCCTCTCAACAGCGAGTAGTTTGCCTTCTGTAATGTTCGCACATGCATTGACAATGTGCTGACGCATGTTGACAGGCGTTGTCGGTGGATCACGATAGCAAATATCCTTCAACTTTCCCCACAGACATAAATCCGGGGACGTCAGATCCGGTGAACGTGCGTGCTTCGACGACCAATCCACCTGTCATGAAATTTGCTATTCAATACCGCTTCAACCGCACGCGAGCTATGTGCCAGACATCCGTCATGTTGGAAGTACATCGCCATTCTGTCATGAAGTGAAACATTTTGTAGTAACATCGATGGAACATTACGTCGGAAATCAGCATACATTGCACCATTTAGATTGCCATCGATAAAATGGGGGCCAGTTATCCTTCCTCCCACAATGCCGCACCATACATTAACCCCCCAAGGTCGCTGATGTTCCACTTGTCGCAGCCATCGTGGATTTTCAGTTGCCCAATAGTGCATATTATGCCGGTTTACGTTACCGCTGTTGGTGAATGACGCTTCGTCGCTAAATACAACGCGTGCAAAAAATCTGCCATCGTCCCGTAATTGCTCTTGTGGCCAGTAGCAGAACTGTACACGACGTTCAAAGTCGTCGCCATGCAATTCCTGGTGCATAGAAATATGGTACGGGTGCAATCGATGTTGATGTAGCATTCTCAACACCGACGTTTTCGAGATTCCCGATTTTCGCGCAATTTGTCTGCTACTGATGTGCGGACTACCCGCGACAGCAGCTAAAACACCTACTTGGGCGTCATCATTTGTTGCAGGTCATGGTTGACGTTTCACATGTGGCTGTGCACTTCCTGTTTCCTTAAATAACGTAAGTATCCGCCGAACTGTCCCGACGTTTGGATGATGTCGTCCAGGATGCCGAGCAACATACATTGCACACGCCCGTTGGGCATTTCGATTCTTTACGTACTACTCGAATAAGTAATAAAAATGGTGGATCCAATTTAAAAAACGCAGTTGATATCCGCTTGAGCTATGGTAGCGCCATCTAGCGGGCCAACAATAGCGCCATCTGGTTTCCCCTTCAAGCTAGATGAGTTTCGTTCTATGTAGTTCTTTCGTTTGATTCTTATTTCGTGAGATATTTGGCCCGGTCACTATCAATGGACCACCCTGTATATGTTGGATATAAATGGTTTATAAATGTTAATCTACATTCAGATTCGATGATGGCACCTTTAGTGTGTTGACACCTGTTATCCAGTAAACAGTATTTAAGCGATCTTGGCTTTTGAATTATTTCTACAACAGAGTGATCGTCCCACTACGCACTATGTGTTAAATGCAAAAAAAGTTTATTTATCAGTTGTCATTTTTTATTTGTAGTTCATTGTTGCTATTTGAGTTTACTTATTGTCATATTGTCATTTGGAGATAGTGAGTGGATCTGTGGACCTTATATCTCTGGCAGGAAGCAATGGGTGTTATTAGGAATGATGCATGTATCAAGCTATGAGGCATCATCCAACTGGGAACTAATTACATGTGGGGTCCCACAAGGTTCCATTTTGGGGCCCTTACTTTTTCTTGTGTATGTCAATGACCTTTCATGAGTAACATTACCAGATGCCAAGTTCGTTTTGTTTGCCAATGATACAAACATTGCAATAATTAGCAAATTAAGTGTAGTCTTAGAAAGATCAGCCAATAAAATATTTTTGGACATTAATCACTGGTTCCTAGCCAATTCTTTGTCACTAAACTTTGAAATAACACACAACATGCAGTTCAGAACTTGTAAGGGGTGAAACTTCCTGGCAGATTAAAACTGTGTGCCCCACCGAGACTCGAACTCGGGACCTTTGCCTTTCGCGGGCAAGTGCTCTAGCAACTGAGCTACCAAAGCACGACTCACGCCCGGTACTCACAGCTTTACTTCTGCCAGTACCTCGTCTCCTGCCTTCCAAACTTTACAGAAGCTATCCTGCGAACCTTGCAGAACTAGCACTCCTGAAAGAAGGGATACTGCGGAGACATGGCTTAGCCACAGCCTGGAGGATGTTTCCAGAATGAGATTTTCACTCTGCAGCGGAGTGTGCGCTGATATGAAACTTCCTGGCAGATTAAAACTGTGTGCCCGACCGAGACTCGAACTCGGGACCTTTACCTTTCGCAGTTGGTAGAGCACTTCATATCAGCGCACACTCCGCTGCAGAGTGAAAATCTCATTCTGGAAACATCCTCCAGGCTGTGGCTAAGCCATGTCTCCGCAATATCCTTTCTTTCAGGAGTGCTAGTTCTGCAAGGTTCGCAGGAGAGCTTCTGTAAAGTTTGGAAGGTAGGAGACGAGGTACTGGCAGAAGTAAAGCTGTGAGTACCGGGCGTGAGTCGTGCTTCGGTAGCTCATTTGGTAGAGCACTTGCCCGCGAAAGGCAAAGGTCCCGATTTTGAGTCTCGGTGGGGCACACAGTTTTAATCTGCCAGGAAGTTTCATATCAGCGCACACTACGCTGCAGAGTGAAAATCTCACTCTCGTAAGGGGTGTCCCACGAGTATATGTCTAACATATGATGACAAGAAGATAGAGGAAGTGGACAGTGTTAAATTCTTGGGATTACAGCTTTATAATAAATTCAACTGGGAGGAGCACACCACAGAACTACTGAAGCGTCTTAACAAATCTCTGTTTGCAATACGAATTTTGTCAGATATAGAGGATATAAAAATGAAAAAGCTGGCATACTATGGTTACTTTCATTCCATAATGTCATATGGGATTATTTTTTGGGGTAATTCATCAAGCCAAGCTGAAGTTTTCCGGGCACAAAAACGTGCAGTAAGAGTTATATGTGGTGTGAACTCAAGAACATCCTGCAGGAGCGTATTTAGGGAACTAGGGATACTAACTACTGCTTCCCAATATATTTATTCCTTAATGAGATTTGTCATTAAAAATATACCACTTTTTCAAACCAACAGCTCAATTCATGGAATCAATATTAGTGAAAGGGTACAGTATCGCCCGACATCGAAAATAGGTACAACATTCTTCGTTATTCTTGTCAGAACAACATATTTTTCCTAATAATAACTCAATTTCAATTAATACACCGAAGCCGGATACCAGTGTGGGAAAGAATGACAATTTATTTATTTAATTGATCACATGTGCACTCCCACAAAATAAATCCCTATATCCAGTTTGGTGAGATCTGTGAAATGAATGAATGTATGGTCGTCTGCTAACCGCAGATAGTGAATGTGAATATATGATCATCTTTGAGACGGTACATGGGTCACCTTTGGTGGGACCAAAGAGATGAAATTTACCTTAGCTTTGAGCGCCTGAAATGTGGCTGACCAATACAGTAGCAAGGTGCTCCCCCACTTCGGCAGAGGTGTGTGAGGACCTGAAGAACGGCCATGTTTCAGCACTCTGCCGCTGGATCTAGTGTTCGTAAGACCTGTCTTAGGCGTGCTCCGTAAGTACAAAAGAGTGGAGACATGGTATGCATGTGAAATACTTAAGAGTAGTTTAGAATAATAATTTCTCTATTTCAGGAACTTTTGTGGGGAGAATTAAATGTCGGGCAGATAATATTAATGGGATCACAGTAATCTTCGGAAGTGACCAACGGTCACAATGAAACCACGTGTAGCAATAAGTTGAAATACTTCCGAGTGCTTAAGTTAAGCTGAACTACTAGCATGTGTACTGTAAGTTGGAAATATTTAAGAAATGGCATGTGCAGGACTTGAAATTAGAGACAAGTACTTCCACGTGGTGAGTACTGTGTGAGTCTCAATCTGTGTATGAGACAAAGGATAGAGAGAAGTGCTCGTCCATGGTATCAGCTGAGGACTCGCGTGTGTGATGAATATGTTCTTAATATTACTTTGCGTGTTATGTTTCCGTGTGACGCTTGATTCCAGCTATAATACTCTGAGAGAGAAGCAAGGTGAGTCAGCCGTCTATCCAGCAAGGCCACTTGGCTTGCATTGCACAGGAAGACGTGCATATATCGTCCAGAGTTCGTAGTAGGAAAGAAAAGTTACGAAGTGGGGCAGTGCCGTGTGGAACTGGGATGAATACTAATTGAAGTGGGAATGCTGAAAGTGATGTGATTATAATGTTGTGACTATTCCTTATGTTGTATTCCATGTTGCAGTGTGGTATATGTCATGTAATTTAAGTATGTGTGGTTTGCATGGGAGAGTAGCAAGGTAGTTTCAGAGGTAGTGGGTTATGCGTGTTCCTTTTGTACCGCTCGGTCTGGAGGAAAGTTTCGTGATGATGGTTGTGAGAGTCGAAGTGTGAGATATAGCAAAAGATCCACCATCCTATCCAGAAAGTGCACTGTAGCATTAAATAATTACGAGACCGTAAGATAGAGAAAGCCATGCCCACTGGGCGGAATTTCTGATATGTTATTGTTGTAGGTTATAGAATTTGTGTGTTTTTAGGTTATAGAATTTATCAGAATAAATAAGATAGTGAAACGAAAAAGATTGGTGGCCTTTTCCTTCGAATAGTGTGTTTCCATGATACCCAGAATTTATAATGTGTGCGCCATTCATATGCAGTGCGATGGCCACGTGTTGATCTAAGCCGTTGAATAAGAACGAAAATGTGGTATTGCCAGTGCGTAGTGAACAGTCAGAGTTGTGTAAATTACTAATAGTCAGATGTGTGTTTCCGTTGCGCAATATCCAAGCAGGAGAATAACTTTTAACTTAATTGTGAGTACTAGAGTTCATGTTACTTGATAACAAAAAAATGAATCCACTCGCTTGGCAGACCACTCATCTTGCAGGCCTGACTGCTTGATGCCACAGTATGAGCAAGGCATGTGGGTGCCTCTCACTATAAATAAGAATAATCTTCACAAGGGTTTAAAGTCACTTAGTCTTGTACAAAGAGGTGTGCATTATTCAGGAACACACATTTTCAATAACTTGCCAGCAGCCATAAAAAGCTTAACAACCAATGAAATTCAGTTTAAGAGAAGCCTAAAGGATTTATTGGTGGCCAACTCCTTCTACTCCAATGATGCATTTCTTAGTAAAACCAACTGGTTTGTATATAAGTACAATATAACTTCTGCACCATTTCAGTGCAGTAATGTGTTCATGATAAATAGGTATTATAGTAGTTGTATTACATGTTTATGTATGGCACTGTAATACTCACAAACGTATAGGTACGTGGTATCACGTAACATTCCGCCAGTGCGGACGGTATTTGCTTCGTGATACATTTTTTATTTTAAATTCAGTGCATTAGTATTTGTAAAATGACTCTTTCATATAGTGTTCATTAAAAAAGGACGATCATTCCACTTGGGACCTGTGGAATGGTACATTAGCTTATTTGTTTTAGTTGTAAATATTTGTCATGTATTGTTGTTTTTCTGACATGTTCCACATCCTGGAGGACCTCCTCACTACGGATCAATTGGAATGAAAGTAAATCTAATCTAATCTAAACCTTAGAAAGTGGAGTGCCAAGTGGAGGAATCGGAACATTTCTGTTCGAGTTCAATAAAGGGATGCCAGCCGTGGAGACAGCCAGAAACATTTGCGACATATTCTTCTGTTTGAGTTCAACAGTGGGATAACAGCAGCGGAGGCAGCCAGAAACATTTGCGCTGCGTATGGGGATAATTCCATTACACAGAGTACGGCAATAAAATTGTTTTCTTATTTTAAGGAGGATCGTTTTGACATTAGTAACTCTCCACGTTGAACAACACCTTCCCGGTTTGATGAAGATTGTTTAAACGCATTAATACACAATTATCCATGTCGGTGTTCTCCAGAACTGGCAAATGTGATTAGCTGTGATCATTTTACCATCGTACCACATTTGCATGCAATAGGGAAGGTTCAAAAGTCGAGTGCATGGATATCGCATGCTCTAAGCTAAAACCACAAAAATCAGAAGGTGGTGATATGTGCATCTCGGTTTGCTCGTCATCAATTGGATCATGAAGAACATCGGCCATTCGTACCCTGTATCGTTACTCGTGATGGTAAATTGTGTCTTTATGCTAATATAAGGAAAAGAAAGGTATGGTTGAACCGAAACAAAGCAGCAACTCCCCGTACGAAGACCTGTGCGCAACCACAGAAGATAATGTTATGCACCTGGTGGAACAGCGGCGGTGTGGTGTACTATGAGAAGTCTTGCAGGAAAGGTCCTAGAACAAAGACCAGGAAGAATGCATGAAGTGATGCTGCTCCACGAAAACGCCTGCCCGCATTCTGCTAGACTGGCAAAAGACACTACACAGGATTTGGCAAGGCGTTCCGCACTCACCTTATTTACCTGATTTTGCGCCCTCAGATTCTCACCTTTTCCGCTTTCTATCGAACACCTTCAAGGAACTTTTTTTCCTGATGAAAATGTGCTCCGTCTGAAAATCATGCGATTTCTACAGTCGCGGAATCGAAGTTACCCCAGCGATGGAAACCTGTTGTAAGTAGCGAAGGAAAATATGCTGTTGATGACTGAAGTCTTTATTACGTGTATCTGTTGTATTTAACTTACGGAAAAGCGCTGTGAACTTGTGCACCAGCCGGCCGCTGTGGTCGAGCGGTTCTAGGCGCTCCAGTCCGGAACCGCGCTGCTGCTGCCGTCGCAGGTTCGAATCCTGTCTCGGGCATGGATGTGTGTGATGTCCTTAGGTTAGTTAGGTATAAGTAGTTCTAAGTCTAGGGGACTGATGACCTCAGATATTAAGTCCCGCAGTGCTTAGAGCCATTTGAACCATTTTTTGAACTTGTGCACCAACCTAATATTTACTATTACGTCAGTAAGCTATTGCAACGAATGTAAAGAAAAGCCTAGAAAAATAACTTCAAGTACCTTTATCATTATAGCTTCAACTGATGTTATAAATGAATACTTTACAATCCCTAGCTCAGTTCTGTAATAGCAGAAAAGTTATTACACATTATAGATAAAATTTTATACATCGAAAATTATACAAGATAATGAACTGAGATTTTACAGTACATTGGTATTATCAATATACGTCTGTATATGAAGTATGAAAAAGATCGATTAAAATTTAATAACACTTCCTTAGATTCAGAGAGAGAGAGAGTGCATAGCTGGTCGTGCGGTAAGCCAACCTCACGCCACAGCGGCGATCCACAGTTGTGCTGATGTAAGAACAAAAATAAAATTATAATTAAAAAAGAGGTCTCTTACTTAACTGTAAATTGTAAAGACTCAGAATAATTTGCTACGTTAAAACACAAGGTGAAAGTTACTTTCGTCCATATATTTTGCATACCAGTGTATTTGTGTCACCACGAACCTCTAAATCGTTGAGAGTTCCAGCGTCTGAGATGTAGCACTAAACCGTACTTCTTCCAGGGCATTGATCCAGCTAATACGTTCACTGAGACCCTGAACTTTAACTCCACACTAGAAGCTAGTTTCTTCATTCTTACTAGAAGCCAAGTTCACTTCCTTAAAACAACTGCCGGTTGTGAACAGGAGGCATGAGTTTCGACTGCAGCCGTGGAATGAAAAGCATCCATTAAACATTCAGTGAGGTACAAAAGAGCTGAGTTACACGACGTTGTTTAGGAAAGAGCTCCTTAATTATTACATTCGCGCACGCATAAAGCGACTCAGGGCTATTTCAGCTGCCCTCGCAACTGTGATATCATACTTCTCGCAACACGAATTCTCACAAAGAGTACTTCCATAAAGGGTTTTTTCCACAGCATATTTATTATGATTTTGCATTTACTGTCACTTAATTACACAAATGAATAAGTTCAGCATCGTTTCCTTCCACAATGTAGGCGACGTCATTTGTTTTGTACTCATCCTAGTCTTGGGATTTTTCTAGGAAACCTGTCGCCAGTTTACCCAGTAAATAGTTTTGTTCCAGTCCGTGAGCCTCAGTCGACAACAGGAAGAAATATTTGTAGATGAGCATTTAACCTGGGTACAGCAGAATGTCATGGGATGAAGTAAATCTGTCCCTTGCCTACAGGTAATTCAACCATTTAGAAACATATTTCCATCTAAGTTAGAACAAACTCTAGTTTATCATTTAGTGCTGCACTATCTCTATTACCTTAATGCACTTCAAAATGGCTCAGACAGTGAAAATACCATTGCGTGGCATTCGCTTGTTTGATGCTATTAGTCTTTCTTATGATCAGTAACGGTCGACGTGATCAGCTAAGATACATTATCATATTGGTCCAATTGGAGAAAAATGAGACAGAAAAATAGTAGTAAATGCACAGAGAAGAACGAGCTACTCCTCCGGACAAAATTAGCTGAAGAATTAACTACTGTAAGTGCTACAGGTTCGAGTGAAGAAGAATGGAAAATCATTAAAATGGAATTTGGAAACAGCTGACAAGGTTCTAGGGAAAAAAAAGGATATATAGAAGAAAGACATGCTTAAAAATTGGAGAAAAAGAGATAGAGCAATCAATGAAAGAAAACAACAAGTATATGATATTTATCTAGACTCTCGAGAACATCTAACATAACAGAGGAAGTGAAATATAGCTAGAAATATAACTTGAAAAAAATGAAAGGAATCATGAGAAAATTTCATTAACGAAATTGAAAACGACGTTCAGGACGACAGTCACCGGCGTATAAATTGATGACACTCATGAATCAAAGAGAGAAACATACACTCAAAATAAATATAATAAATTTAGAATGACGGGCGCAGCGTTATAAAAATCTCTGCAATGACGATTTGGCCGCGGAGGCAGGGCTGTAAAAATTGTCCAGTCAACAGAAACAAACACCCTATCGGAACTAATGAATTAGACGTTGTTGTTGTTGTTGTTGTTGTGGTCTTCAGTCCTGAGACTGGTTTGATGCAGCTCTCCATGCTACCCTTTCCTGTGCAAGCTTCTTCATCTCCCAGTACCTACTGCAACCTACATCCTTCTGAATCTGCTTAGTGTATTCCTCTCTTGGTCTCCCTCTACGATTTTTACCCTCCACACTGCCCTCCAATACTAAACTGGTGATCCCTCGATGTCTCAGAACATGTCCTACCAACCGATCCCTTCTTCTAGTCAAGTTGTATCACAAACTCCTCTTCTCCCCAATTCTATTCAATACTTCATCATTAGTCATGTGATCTACCCATCTAATCTTCAGCACTCTTCTGTAGCACCACATTTCGAAAGCTTCTATTCTCTTCTTGTCCAAACTATTTATCGTCCATGTTTCACTTCCATACATGGCTACACGCCATACAAATACTTTCAGAAACGACTTCCTGACACTTAAATCTATACTGGATGTTAACAAATTTCTCTTCTTCAGAAACGCTTTCCTTGCCATTGCCAGTCTACATTTTATATCTTCTCTACTTCGACCATCATCAGTATTTTGCTCCCCAAATAGCAAAACTCCTTTACTACTTTAAATGTCTCATTTCCTAATATAATTCCCTCAGCATCACCCGACTTAATTCGGCTACATTCCATTATCCTCGTTTTGCTTTTGTTGATGTTCATCTTATATCCTCCTTTCAAGACACTGTCCATTCCGTTCAACTGCTCTTCCAAGTCCTTTGCTGTCTCTGACAGAATTACAGTGTCATCGGCGAATCTCAAAGTTTTTATTTCTTCTCCATGGATTTTAATTCTACTTCGAATTTTTCTTTAGTTTCCTTTACTGCTTGCTCGATATACACATTGAATAACATCGGGGATAGGCTACAACCCTGTCTCACTCCCTTCCCAACCACTGCTTCCCTTTCATCATATTCTTCGACTCTTATAACTGCCACCTGCTTTCTGTACAAATTGTAAATAGCCTTTCGCTTCCCTGTATTTTACCCCTGCCACCTTCAGAATTTGAAAGAGAGTATTCCAATCAAGAGTGTCAAAAGCTTTCTCTAAGTGTACAAATGCTTGAAACGTAGGTTTGCCTTTCCTTAATCTTTCTTCTAAGATAAGTCCTAGGGTCAGTATTGCCTCACGTGTTCCAACATTTCTACGGAATCCAAACTGATCTTCCCCGAGGTCGGCTTCTACCAGTTTTTCCATTCATCTGTAAAGAATTCCCGTTAGTATTTTGCAGCTGTGACTTATTGCCGGCCACGGTGGCCGAGCGGTTCTAGGCGCCTCAGTCCGGAACCACGCGACTGCTACGGTCGCAGGTTCGAGTCCTGCCTCGGGCATGGATGTGTGTGATGTCCTTAGGTTAGTTAGGTTTAAGTAGTTCTAAGTTCTAGGGGACTGATGACCTCAGATGTTAAGTCCCATAGTGCTCAGAGCCATTTGAACCATTTGAACTTATTAAACTGATAGTTCGGTAATTTTCACATCTGTCAACACCTGCTTTCTTTGGGATTGGAATTATTATATTCTTCTTGAAGTCTGAGGGTATTTCGCCTGTCTCATACATCTTGCTCACCAGAGGGTAGAGTTTTGTCATGACTGGCTCTCCCACGGCTGTCAGTAGTTCTAATGGAATGTTGTCTTCTCCCGGAGTCTTGTTTCGACTCAGGTCTTTCAGTGCTCTGTCAAACTCTTCACGCAGTATCGTATCTCCCTTTTCCTCTTCATCCACATCCTCTTACATTTCCATAACATTGTCCTCAAGTACATCGCCCTTGTATAGACCCTCTATACACTCCTTCCACCTTTCTGCTTTCCCTTCTTCGCTTAGAACTGGGTTTCCATCTGAGCTCTTGATATTCATACAAGTGGTTCTCTTTTCTCCAAAGGTCTCTTTAATTTTCCTGTAGGCAGTAGATGTAGCACTGCAAAAATTGAAGAACGGGAAAGTAACAGGGACAGACAGAATAAAGGCCGAATTGTTTCAGTAAGTAGCATTTTCACTGAAGGAACGTATGCTACATCTCATTAACCTAGCATGCCGGATGAATTTTTCTCCGTTTTCATGAAAGGCAAGAGGAGCGACCCAACCAACTATACAGCAATCAACCTCGTTAACACAGACTATAAAAATTCTATGGCGCCACCTTACCTAATACAGACAATAATAGATATAACTTCATTAGAAGAGTAAATAGACTTTAGAAAAGGACGATCTTACACTGATGGTATTTTTATTATAAAACAGCTAGTAGGTAAGAGAAGAGACTTCAAAAAGTTTGACAAAGTTAGTAGATACCTACTGTAGCAGATTATGAAAACCAGGCTTTCCAACACATCTAACTCAGTAAAAGCTCTTTACAAAGAGACACAAATCATAACCGAAGATGGAGATAATTTGAACAAACAATTAAACAACAACGCAGGGATTTAGACAAACAGGTATCCTGTCTCCATGTGACGTTTACATTGATGAACAATTCTATTCTTGTCAACAAATATAATGCACGGCACAAAGATCGGCAGAAAGAAGTATTTTAATATTCTACGTAGATTATAAGATAATAATTGAAAACAATGAAATAACCTTCAGGGAACCGTCTATCATTTTAATCTGTTGGTTTCTAAATATAAAATGAACATCACCACTAGTACAGTCTGCCACTCGTGGTCTCGCGGAAACATTCTCGCTTCCCGAGCATGGCGTCCCGGGTTCGATTCCCGGAGGGGTCAGGGATTTTCAACTGCCCCGAGATGAGTGAGTGTTGTGTCGCCTTCAACAACATCATTCAACCTCATTAGGCTAGGCGCCAGTTGAGACGCATGTGGCGCAGCGCACGTTTTTGTAGCTTCACAGGTTCAAATGGGACCGCGCAAAATGGGACGCGACGAGAGAGGGACGCCACACGCGCCTGCTCCGGGTGTCGCGCCGTTGTGGGTGCGCCAGGCGAGCACCGCGGGAGGGGTGCGGCGCGGAGCCGGAAGGCAGTCCTGCCATTTGCTCACTTCGGCATGGCGTATATGGGCAGTGGAAGCATTACCCATCCGAAAAATACAGCCTTATGGTATACTGAATTTTATTATCACTGAATAGCGTTTTGTACTTCGCCGTTTAAGCGCTTCACTTAGTACTACGATACTGGCCATTAAAATTGCTGCACCACGAAGATGACGTGCTACAGACGCGAAATTTAACCGACAGGAAGAAGATGCTGTGATACGCAAATGATCAGCTTTCCAGAGTATTCACACAAGGTTGGCGCCGGTGGCGACACCTACAACGTGCTGACATGATGAAAGTTTCCAACCGATTTCTCATACACATACAGCAGTTGACCGGCGTTGCCTGGTGAAACGTTGTTGTGATGCCTCGTGTAAGGAGGAGAAATGCGTACCATCACGTTCCCGACGTTGATAAAGGTCGGATTGTAGCCTATCACGATTGCGGTTTATCGTATCGCGACATTGCTGCTCGCGTTGGTCGAGATCCAATTACTGTTAGCAGAATACGGAATCGGTGGGTTCAGGAGGGTAATACGGAACGCCGAACTGGATCTCAACGGCCTCGTATCACTAGCAGTCGACATGACAGGCATCTTAAACGCATGGCTGTAACGGATCGTGCAGCCACGTCTCAATACCTGAGTCAACAGACGGAGGGAACGTTTGCAAGACAACAACTATCTGCACGAACAGTTCGACGACGCTTGCAGCAGCATGGATTTCAGCTCGGAGACGATGGCTGCGGTTACCCTTGACGCTGCATCACAGACAGAAGCGCCTGCGATGGTGTATTCAACGACGAACCTGGGTCCACGAATGGCAAAACGTCATTTTTTTGGATGAATCCAAGTTCTGTTTACAGCATCATGATGGTCGCATCCGTGTTTGGCGACATCGCGGTGAACGCACATTGGAAGCGTGTATTCGTCATCGCCATGCTGGCGTATCACCCGGCGTGATGGCATGGGCTGCCATTGGTTACACGTCTCGGTCACCTCTTGTTCGCATTGACGGCACTTTGCACAGTGGGCGTTACATTTCAGATGTGTTACGACCCGTGGCTCCACCCTTAATTCGATCCCTCCGAAACCCTACATTCCAGCAGGATAATACATGACCGCATGTTGCAGGTTCTCTACGGGCCTTTCTGGATTTGGAAAATGTTCGACTGCTGTTCTTGCCAGCACATTCTCCAGATCTCTCACCAAATAAAAACGTCTGGTCAATGGTGGCCGAGCAACTGGCTCGTCACAATACGCCAGTCACTACTCTTGATGAACTGTGGTATCGTGTTGAAGCTGTATGGGCAGCTGTACCTGTACACGCCACCCAAGCTCTGTTTGACTCAATGCCCAGGCGTATCAAGGCCGTGATTACGGCCAGAGGTGGTTGCTCTGGGCACAGGTTTTTCACGATCTATGCACCCAAATTGCGTGAAAATGTAATCACATGTCAGTTCTAGTACAATATATTTGTCCAATGAATATCCGTTTATCATCTGCATTTCTTCTTAGTGTAGCAATTTTAAGGGCCAGTAGTGTAGTTTTCAGTTACGAATATCCGTACAGTTCTTTTGTTTTGTTTCTTCTTTTGTCAAGAACAATGCACTGTTCAGTAACTGATGAACCATTAGCTATTACATCTTCTGCCTCCACAATGTTTACACATCGTAAGAAGGGACAGACGATCCATTGTGAGGGTGAAAAAGGAAGCAAGGAATAATAAACTCACTTAATTTCGAAGCACGGCAGGAAAGTAAAACAAAGCGTCCAAGATATGAAGTACGTAAGTTTCACTGTCGTTACTTGCATATGGATGTAATAAGAGACATTATACTATGTACATGTGGACATCACATTTCCACTGCAAGCTAGAAATATTCGAAAAGCAGTCACAAATAACAATGTTTTAACTGGCTCGCCGTGATACGAAACAGCATTTCAACTGGCGTTTATTTGGTAATAAACATGCAACCAGTCGCTTTTTTTTACGATTTATAGGATTTTTACGATTTACTGATTTCACATTTACTACCAAATAAACGCCAGTTTAAATCACAGTCGCAGTTCGTCATCCACAGTGGACATACTGAAAAAAGAAGCATTTAATTGTTGCATGCACATTATCAGCAGTAATAAACTGATTATACAACAGGCTACACAAATGAAAATATTGTATTATCACGAAAGTAGGAATACCATCAAAGAGGGTGGTGATCAGATATCTTTAATTTGTTGAAATGTATTGTTGACAAAGGCAGACCTACTTTCGTGACAGTGTTTTTCGAACTTCCTTTAGCGCTCATTATGTTCAGCTGCCGACAATGCACTGGGCACTGTGTTGTGCGACAGATCAATTGTTTATTTTTCTCACTATCAGCTATTTTATTCCCGATCACGCATTGTCAGTTTGGCAAGCCGTAAGTGAGTAACCAGCATCTGGCATGTGCCTTTCATTCCGACCGAAGGAACGGTCGTCATTATTTTAATACTGCGCAGATTAAGATAAGGGGCAAAGTCTTTTGGTAAGTTTCCATTTCAGTCGCTCAGTGTTAAAAATACAATGGGTTACGGGGATTCAACAAAAATTCCAGCAGAATTGACAATTTATTTTTGTGTGAGTTGTTAACCTTTTTTAATTCGAAGAAGCATCACCATTTTTGAGTAACGGCCACATTTCTCTCGTTGTCAGGATCAATTGTACTTCCTATGCCACAACACAGTGTAATTTGCACAAACTCATCTCACAGCAGCTATTGCGACAGAATTCTGAAACAGAGTGCCTCATTAAACAAGTAATTGGCAATCACAGAGCTCAATAGCTTACGAAAAACCTCATAGTGCCGGTTTTGCAGTAACATAAGCGAAGAAATTTCATGTTTATTCTCATACTAGGAAACTTTTGTTTCGCTAGCTGTCCATAACTCTTAAAAATTAGTCACTGGAGTGAAAAAATTAAAAAGGGAAGTGTAAGTACTGATATATCGCCATAGGTAAGGAAGTTCCCTGTGTTTACGAATTGGCAAAATACTCTTCTCCGTATGTCCTATCATTCACCAAACTTTCGTTTCGATGTCTCAAGCGGTTTAGGAGGTATGAGAGATGTCGGGAGTATTTCCTTCTCGCGGCCGTGAGATATGAAGTGAGCGCGCTACATAGGATCCATTTTCTCGAGATCGGAGCCAGATGGAGACCACCTCCCAAGTCTAAACAAAAATTCAACATGTTAGCTAAATTTCATACGCACCAAACGAAAAATCATATCGACCTCTATTTTTCATTGCAAACTTTTCGAATTTTACGTAGCGTCTTATTGAAACGTGTATACCACAATAAGTACCATCACCGAGATGATGGGCACTTCACCACGAAGCTGACATATAATGCTACAAGCAAGGTAAAAATGAAATATTTTTACTGAATAGTTTCTGTAAAATCGTTTGTGAAAGATCACAGTGTGCGCACGCTTCGTTTCTGTCAGCGCAGAGCGTCCCCAACCGGCTTGTGCAAGTAAGGCTGGCCGCAAGATGAGACGCAGGTCCGTGAGGTGACGCAGGGTGACTCACGGTGAGTTTTTGCGGACCACGCAACTGAATGGTCCTGCGCACGTTAGAGGGCAGCGTGACGTGACGCAGTTCCTGTGCTTGGTGACCCTGCGGACCGCAGTCTCCTGTACGCAGTTTACTGCGAGGCTCACGGTGGTTCTGGCTGTTGGTAGTTCGAAATGGAGGGAAAGCTAATTCCAGTCGGACTTGTAGCGTTGCATCCCTGTCTGTCAATTTCATTCTGGATGAGACCATGCACTTCTTGGAATTGATCACGGTTTAATCTAAAATAGTTCGTGAATTTTTCATCATCAAATTCCTTAGTTAAAGCAAATTCCCCATGACTTAGTCTTCTTTTCATGTACGCACTTTTTCCGCTTTTTGTTTCATCAAAGCGATGTAACACACCGTTTCGAACTCAAACTCAAAATCGGAATCCGATTCTGAAGTTATATCTATTAACATAGCAGAAGTAGTCGCCTTCTCTGCCAGAACCAAAGTTCCTCAGCCAACTGCGTATTGAAACTGCGATCCAACTTGCGATGATTGTCGCCGTGACTCACGCTGCCGTGAGGAATTTGGCGTGAGCCCCCGTGCGTCAGCTCACGGGCCTGCGTCTCATCTTGCGGCCCGCCGGCTAGGCGCAAATTGAGAAGCGTATAGCACGTGTGACGTGACACGAAACTACAGAGCGACACGCACGTGCCGCACGGGTCACGCGGGTCCAGCGCATATTGCGACGCGTACACCATACTTCGCACGCGCCGACTGGCGACGTTCTGCGCTGACTGAACCGAAGCGCGCGCAGCCTCTTATCTTTCTCAAACGATTTTACAGAAACTATTCTCTGAAAATATATGATTTTTGCCGTACTTGTAGCGTTATATGTCAGCTTCGTGCCCATCACCTCGCTAATGACCATTCTTATTGTGACGTACACATTTTAGTAAGACACTACGCAAAACTCAAAAAGTTTGCAACGAAAATTAAGGGTCTCTATGATTTTGCGTTTGGTGCGTATTACACCATATGTTGCTGCGTATGAAATTTAGCTAACACGCTGAATTTTTGTTTAGACTTGGGAGGAGATCTCTATCTGCCTCCGATCTCGAGAAAATGGATCCCATGTAGCGCGCTCACTTCCGATCTCACGCTCGCGAGAACGAAATACTCGCAACATCTCTCGTATCTCCTAAACCGCTCGAGGCATCGAAACGAAAGTTTGGCGAATGATAGCACACAAGGAGGAGAGTGTTTTGCCAATTATTAAACACACGGAACTTTCTTATCTATGGCGATATATCACTACTTATACTTCTTTTTTTATTTATTTCAATCCAGTGACTGTAATTTTTTAAGAGTTATCGACAGCTAGCGAAACAAGAGCTTCCTAGTATGAAAATAAACACGAAATTTCTTCTTTTATGTTACTGCAAACCGATACTATGAGGTTTTTCGTAAGCTATTGAGCTCTGTAATTGCCAATGACTTGTTTAATGAGGCCCTGCGTTTCGGAATTCTGTGTCAATAGCTGCTGTGAGATGAGTTTGGCAAATTACATTGTGACAAAGGAAGTACAATTAAACCAGTTAGCAAGAGAAATGTGGCCTTTACTCATAAATGGTGATGCTTCTTCGAATGAGAAAAGGTTAACAACTCACACAAAAACAATTCTATTGGAATTTTGGTGGAATCCCCGTAATCCATCGTATTTTTAACACTGAGCGACGGGAATGGAAACTTACCAAAGGATTTTATTCCTTCTCTTGATCTGAGCAGTATTAAAATAATGACGAGCGTTCCTTCAGGCGGAATGATAGGCACATGCCAGATACTGTTTACTCACCTAGGGCTTGCCAAATTGACAATGCGTGATCGCGAATAAAATAGTTGTTATTGAGAAAAATAAACAGTTGGTCTGTCGCACAACACAATGGTCAGTGTATTGTCAGCAGCGAAGGATAATGTGCGCGACAGGAATGCACAAGCTAGCCATGTGTGCCTTGTGAGATGGAGTTCGAAAAACATTGTCATGAAAGTGGATCTGCCTTTGTCAGCAGCACATTTCAACAAATAAAATATATCTAATCATAACACTCTTTTAGGATATTCCTACTTTCGTAATAATACCGACCATTTTCTTCATTTGTGTAGCCTGTTGTTGTATAATTAGTTTATTAATGCTGATAATGTCCATGCAACAATTGAAATACTTTTTCTCATCACGGCGAACCAATTAAAACATTGTTATTTGTGGCTGCTTTCCGACTGTTTCTAGCTTGCAGTGGAAATATGTTGTTCACATGCATGTAGTACAGTGTGTCGTATTACATTATTACATACATATCAGAGTAATCACAGTGAAACTTCTATGCTTCAGATCTTGGACGCTTTTTACCACAGGAACAAAGGGATCACACCTGTGGAGATTATCCCTTTCTAAATATTTGTAACAGATCGCACAGATACGCTAGCTTACTAGGCAGCGAGAATATAACCTTGCTTCCCTGCCTTGATTCTTAATCACATGATTATATAATATTCCTTGCTTCCTTATTCACTACCCTCTGTCCCTTCTTGCGATCTGAAAACATCACGGAGGCATATGGTGCAATTCCAGCGGCCAATGGCTCATCAGTTACTGAAGTATACATTTTTCTTGATAGAAGAAAAACAAAACAAAACTATGCAGATATAAATAACAGAAAAGTATAACGTGCTAACGAAGAAAGCTGGAGCGTTTAAATGGCGAAAAACGAAACACTACCCAAAGGCAATAAAATTCAGTACACAGTAAGGCAAAATTTATCGTATTGGCAATACTACCACTGCTGATATGCGCCGTTCCGATGTGAGCATATGGCCGGGCTACTTTTCCGCTCCCCTCCTTAAATTTCCCACGATGCTAGCTAGCGTGGCAAGCGCGACTCGCGGCGCGAGAAACTGTGCCTCAACCACAACGCCGCGCGACCTGGCGCAGGCACGTGTCGCGTCCCAGTCGCGTCGCGTCGCAATTTGCGCGGTCCTATTTGAATCTGTGATGTTACAAAAACGCGCGCTGCGCTGCGTCGCGGCACACGCGCTATACGCGTCTCAATTTGCGCCTAGCCTCGACGGCAAACTTCCCCCATTAGGACTTTGCCCAGTAAGGCGGTGCGGGTCTGTCGCATCGTTCCCCTACGCTCTGTCAAGAACCATGGGACCTTATTTCCATTCCACTAATAAAATATATAGCACCCAATGGAAAATCACCCATAATATCTGTAGTTATAATGAATTATGTAATACTGGAAAGGAAAACTATTTTCTGTATCTCGGCAGTGACATAGAGCAAAATTCAACAGTGAAATTGAAAACAATATGCCAAAGTTTAACGTAGTCTGTGGAGCAATTATACATTCGAAAAAAAAGCACAGAAGAGACACACATGGCAGTACTTATTACGCTACGTGGATCAGAAACTCGGGTTCCCACACAAAAGAAGATGAACAGGGTGCGTTTCGCCAAGAATTACTCTCTTACCCCAACCTCTTCATTTAACAGTAACACTTGCACCCTACGTCCTCCGTTATTTGCTGGATGTATTCCAGTCCCTCCCTTCCTCTACAGTTTTTACCCTCTACAGTTCCCTCTAGTACCAAGGATGTCGTTGCCTGATGTCTTAACACATGTGTTATCATCCTGTCCCTTCTTCTTGGCCGGGAGCTGTGACCTAGCGGTTCTAGGCGCTTCAGTCCGGAACCACGCTGCTGCTACGGTCGCAGGTTCGAATCCTGCATCGGGCATGGATGTGTGTGATGTCCTTAGGTTAGTTAGGTTTAAGTAGTTCTAAGTTCTAGGGGACTAATGACCACAGCAGTTGAGTCCCATAGTGCTCAGAGCCATTTGAACCATTTGAACTATTTTTGAACCTTTTTCTTGTCAGTGTTTTCCGTTATGTTCCTTTCTTGCCCGATGCTACGGAGAACCTCCTCATTTTTTATCTTGTAAGTCCACTTGTTTTTCACCGTTCTTCTATAGCACGGCATCTAAAACGCATAGATTCTCTTCTATTCCGGGTTCCCCACTGTCCACGATTCATTGTCACACAATGCTGTGTCCCAAACGTACCTTCCGAGGAATTTCTGCTTCAAATTAAAGCCTATGTTTGATACCAGTATACTTCTCTTGGCCAGGAATGCTCTCTTTGGCTATGCTAGTCTGTTTCTTATGTCCTTCTTGGTTCGCCCGTCATGGGTTATTTTGCTTCCATGGTAGCTGAATTTCTTCGTATTGCCTACTTCGTGATGTTAAGTTTCTCGTTATTCTCATTTCTGCTCGTAATCATTACTCCCGTCGTTCTTCGGTTTATTCTCAGTTCATATTATGTACTCATTAAACTGTTCATTCCATTCAAGAGGTCCTGCAATTCTTCTTCACTTTCTCTGAGGATATCAATGTCTTCACTGAATCATTGACATCCTGTAATTTTGAATTTTGTTCACACTCTTGAACCTTTCTTTCATATCTATCACTGCTTCTTCGACGTACAGACTGAACAGTAGGGGCGAAATAGGCGCCTCTGCCTTACACTATTTTTAATCCAAGCGCTTATCTTATTGTTCCCTCTTGGTTCTTGTCCATATTGTAGATAAACCGTATTTCCAAGTCGCTCACTAGAAGCACAAGATGGAGGGAGAAACAGAATAGAAGGCTTGACCTTGTCGACCGGAACAGGTGAAATCGCCTAATCCATTAAGAGAGAAGGAGGGGAAGAAGAAGAATATACACTCCTGGAAATGGAAAAAAGAACACATTGACACCGGTGTGTCAGACCCACCATACTTGCTCCGGACACTGCATGAGGGCTGTACAAGCAATGATCACACGCACGGCACAGCGGACACACCAGGAACCGCGGTGTTGGCCGTCGAATGGCGCTAGCTGCGCAGCATTTGTGCACCGCCGCCGTCAGTGTCAGCCAGTTTGCCGTGGCATACGGAGCTCCATCGCAGTCTTTAACACTGGTAGCATGCCGCGACAGCGTGGACGTGAACCGTATGTGCAGTTGACGGACTTTGAGCGAGGGCGTATAGTGGGCATGCGGGAGGCCGGGTGGACGTACCGCCGAATTGCTCAACACGTGGGGCGTGAGGTCTCCACAGTACATCGATGTTGTCGCCAGTGGTCGGCGGAAGGTGCACGTGCCCGTCGACCTGGGACCGGACCGCAGCGACGCACGGATGCACGCCAAGACCGTAGGACCCTACGCAGTGCCGTAGGGGACCGCACCGCCACTTCCCAGCAAATTAGGGACACTGTCGCTCCTGGGGTATCGGCGAGGACCATTCGCAACCGTCTCCATGAAGCTGGGCTACGGTCCCGCACACCGTTAGGCCGTCTTCCGCTCACGCCCCAACATCGTGCAGCCCGCCTCCAGTGGTGTCGCGACAGGCGTGAATGGAGGGACGAATGGAGGCGTGTC